>NC_134701.1:192573600-192691100 GCF_043290135.1 Rhipicephalus microplus
TACGTGACAACACTTTTATAACATTCATGACTTTTAGACATTTTGTTTTTAAATACTTGATGTGCAGTACGAAGGTCACCTTGTTGTCCAAGATTAAGCCTAAGAATTTATGCTCGGCTTTGACAGACAGATGTTGCCCGTTCAGTCGAATGTCAGGTTCCGAGTGCATGCCTCTCTTTCGAGAGAACAAGACACACGTGCTTTTTTGTGGGTTAAGTTGAAATCCGTTTTCATCTGCCCATTTGGAGACCTTGTTTAAACCCAGATGAACCTGCCGCTCCTACATTGCAGAGTTACATGACTTGAAGCCAAGCTGAACATCGTCGACATATGTACAATAGAACATATTGCGGGGGATGGACAAGTGCAAAGAATTCATTTTGATAATAAAAAGTGTGCAACTAAGTACACCACCTTGTGGCACGCCTGTTTCCTGGACAAACGTTTGGGAGAGAACACTGCCCACACGGACACGGAATGTCCGGTTTGACAGGTAACTTTCGATTAGGTGAAACATTCTTCCGCGCACACCAAGGTGGGACAGGTCTCTTAGAATTCTAAAACGCCATGTTGTATCATAAGCCTTTTCGATATCGAGGAACACAGAGAGAAAATATTGTTTATGGACGAAGGCGTCTCTGATCTGGGCCTCGATACGAACAAGGTGGTCTGTGATGGATCTACTTTCTAGAAACCCTCACTGAAATGGGTCGAGCAAATTGTTTGTTTCAAGGATATGTACAAGTCGGCAGTTTATCATTTTTTTCGAAGATTTTGGACAAGCAGCTTGTAAGTGCAATAGGCCTATAACTTGAAGCTAAAGAAGGTTCCTTGCCTTCTTTCAAAATGGGAATAATAATAGCCTCTTTCCAGGAGGTAGGGATAGTGCCAGAAAACCAGATAGCATTGTACAAAGTAAGGTTTTTCGTGTTTCGGCTGGTAGGTTTTTTAACATTTTATACACCACACGGTCAGAACCTGGGGCAGAAGTACTGCAGGAGTTTATAGATGTTCGGAGCTCAGCTAGACTGAGCTCCGAACATCTCTCCAGATGTCACGGGGTCGTGACGTGGCCAAAGACAGGAAACTTCGTGTTGGGATTTAACTGTTTATTTGGGCGAACCTGTGCCCGGTAAAGGGAAAGTCTAACTACAGCAGCAGTCTTGCACAGATATCAGTCTCGGACTGATAGCGGCGAACGCAGCGTCGGCCTTCGATCAACAACTGACAAGCAGCGAAGCGCGTCGGCATTTATACCCTTGCCGTCGAATGTTCTAGCGTTATCGCTGGCGGTGGCGTAGGTTCCAGAACAATCTGTACCGTTCGCACAGTGGGCGTGATCTTATCGAGATGATCTACTACAGTCCGGAACCTTCTCGAAACCTGCAGGCGCGGTTTGCGCCGAGAATCGTGTGGTGTTTCGGAACGATAACAAAAACTTGTGAAATGGAACGTGGCATTGCCCCCCTCTGAAAAAAGGCATCGTCCCGATGCTTTAACTAAAGATGAAGGTACAATAATAATGCAAGAAAGTACAATGAATAAATTACAATACAACAATATTACAAAAAACACTGTTTCAGTTTGTTAACGTGCATGAAACGGCTTGAGGCGCGCAACATGGACGACTTCAGGTCGCGATCGGCGTCGTTGAGAGTTCGTGATGCCGTCGGGGACAACCTCGTAATCAAGTGGGCCGAGACGTCGAACCACCTTGTACGGTCCGAAGTACCGTCGCAGAAGCTTTTCACTTAGTCCACGTCGGCGTATCGGCGTCCACACCCAAACACGTTCACCAGGCTGGTATTCCACGAAGCGTCGTCGAAGGTTGTAACGGTGGCTGTCGGTCGTCTGTTGATTCTTGATACGAAGACGCGCAAGTTGTCGGGCTTCTTCGGCGCGTTGAAGGTACTCGCTCACATCGAGGTTTTCTTCGTCGGTGACGTTGGGTAACATGGCATCGAGCGTCGTTGCCGGGCTCCTTCCGTAGACCAATTTGTATGGAGATATCTGCGTCGTCTCCTGCACCGCCGTGTTGTATGCGAAGGTCACATACGGAAGAATGGCGTCCCACGTCTTGTGTTCGACATCGACGTACATTGACAGCATGTTGGCGATCGTCTTGTTAAGCCGCTCGGTGAGGCCGTTGGTCTGTGGGTGGTACGCTGTCGCCCGGCGGTGGTTTGTTTGGCTGTATGCCAAGATCGCTTGAGTTAAGTCGGCAGTGAATGCCGTTCCTCTGTCGGTGATAAGGACCTCCGGGGCGCCGTGACGTAGGACAATATTTTCGACGAAGAACTTAGCTACCTCGGATGCACTGCCTTTTGGCAGGGCTTTTGTGTCGGCGTAGCGGGTGAGGTAGTCAGTAGCTACCACGATCCACTTGTTTCCGAAAGCCGACGTCGGGAACGGCCCCAGTAGGTCCATACCAATCTGCTGAAAAGGTCGGCAAGGTGGATCAATTGGCTGCAGAAGTCCCGCTGGCCTTGTCGGCGGTGTCTTGCGTCGCTGACAGTCCCGGCATGTCCTCACATAACGAGTGACGTCGGTGGTAAGACGTGGCCAGTAGCACCTTTCTTGTATCCTCGCGAGCGTGCGGGAAACACCGAGGTGCCCTGCCGTCGGATCGTCGTGCAGGGCCTGCCGGAGTTCTGGTCGCAGAGCTGAAGGCACCACAAGGAGGTACTTAGCTCGAAGCGGTGAAAAGTTTTTCTTTTGTAGAAGACCGTTTCGTAGAAAGAACGACGCAAGTGCGCGCTTGAATACCTTCGGGACTTCGGCGGTCCTGCCTTCGAGATATTTTATTAGGGCTTTAGGTTCCGGGTCGGCCCGCTGTCGTTCAGCGAAGTCGTCGGTAGTTATCGTTCCCAAGAAGTAGTCGTCATCCGGGTCGTCGGGTAGCGGTTGGTCGACAGGCGCACGAGAGAGACAGTCAGCGTCGGAGTGTTTTTTGCCGGACTTGTAAATCACAGTAATGTCATATTCTTGAAGTCTCAGGCTCCATCGTGCGAGGCGACCTGAAGGGTCCTTCAAGGTGGCTAGCCAACACAAGGCGTGGTGGTCGCTCACAACTTTGAAGGGCCTACCGTAGAGGTAGGGGCGAAATTTTGACGTAGCCCAGATGATTGCGAGGCACTCCTTTTCTGTTGTGGAATAATTTGCTTCTGCTTTGGATAGCGATCGGCTGGCGTAACTAATAACCCTTTCAAGTCCGTCAGCCCTCTGCACAAGAACGGCGCCAAGACCTACGCTGCTTGCGTCAGTATGTATTTCTGTCTCGGCAAATTCGTCGAAATGGGCAAGTAACCGAGGCGTCTGGAGGCGATGTTTAAGCTCCTGGAAAGCGTGTTCCTGTGGCGTTTCCCACTTGAACTCCGAGTCGGCCTTGGTAAGGTTAGTGAGAGGATCGGCGATGCGGGCGAAGTTTTTTACGAACCGCCTATAATAGGCGCACAGGCCCAGAAATCGGCGCACGGCCTTCTTGTCAGTGGGCGGCGGGAAGTCGGCGATGGCGGCTGTTTTCCGTGGATCGGGACGAACTCCAGACTTGCTGGTAACGTTCCCCAGAAACAAGAGCTCCTTATACGCAAACTTGCACTTTTCTGGCTTCAGTGTGAGTCCGGACGTCTTGATGGCTTGAAGTACAGCTTCAAAGCGCCGAAGATTTAGCTGAATTTGTGTTCTAGTGAATTTGTGTTCTAGTTTCTGCTTTTCTATTCTTGTTCTATATTTTTGGAAAGTGTCAGTATAGTGGGACGAGCTGGATACCCGTTCAAAGTATGCACCGAGGAAGTTTGCCTGATCTTTCAAGGTATCACCCTGAGTGTTTACGAGTGGAAGTGTGTGTACTTGTTTTCCTGCTATCCTACCGACCATGTTCCAGACTTTAGCCTCCTGTGTGTATGAATTGATCCCTGACAAAAACTTCAGCCAGCTTTCTCTCCTGGCCTGCCGACGCGTTCTCCTGCCTTGAGACTCTATTTTCTTGAAAGTGTCAAGATTTTCGGCTGTTGGTGAGTTCCGAAGCAACCTCCATGCCCTGTTCTGCTCCTTTCGCGCATTACGGCACTCAGTTTTCCACCATGGGACGTGTCGTTTTCCGGGCATTCCAGATGTTTGCGGTATGCACTTCGCTGCTGCGTCAGTTAGAAAAGCTGTGAAGTACGGTACAGCTTCATCTATGTTTAACCTACATATGTATGTCCAACTCAAACGGGTAGTGTTATGGAACTGTCCCCAGTCTGCTTTGTTTATCAGCCATTTGGGAACATGTAGAGGACATTCATATGTTGTTTTTGAACTCAACACTACAGGAAAATGGTCACTTCCATATAGATTATTTATGATTTTCCATTTCATTAGGGGTAGGAGTGAAGGTGTTACGATGCTGAGCTCTATAGACGAGTAAGTTTTGTTGGCAACGTTATAGTATGTTGGCTCTTTCCTATTCAACAAACAGGCACCGGAAGAGAAGAGGAATTGTTCAATGAGAAGACCTCGTGCATCACAGCGAGAATCACCCTACAGTCCACTATGTGCATTTAGGTCCCCAAGAAGCAAATAAGGTTCAGGGAGTTCGTCTATTAAAGACTGAAATTCACGTCTTTCAAGACGGTGGTGGTCCGGTACATACAAAGAGCAGATGGTGACGAGTTTGTTTAAAAGTACCGCTCGAACAGCTACCGCCTCAAGAGATGTCTTGAGTGGTAAATGTGTACACGCTACTCCTTGGTTAATAATAATGGCTACGCCACCAGATGACGCCACAGCATCATCTCGGTCCTCTCGGTATATGACGTAAGCACGTAAAAAATTTGTAATGGAGGATTTTAGGTGTGTTTCCTGTACACACAGCACTTGAGGTGAGTGTTTGTATGAAAGCTCTTGGACGCCGTCGAGGTTTTTGAGCAGTCCTCTGACGTTCCAATGTATAATTTGTGTTTCCATATTGGAAGTAAAGTAGTGCTGTGTGTACATTAGGAGAGTGACTTGTTTAAGCTGTAAGGTCGAGCTCAAGTAACATGGCTATTATCAGGCCCTGTTATGAGCTTTTTAGTTCTCTTGGCGTGCTCCAGAGAGCCGCGCCGTTCTTTTGGCACCAGGGGTGCCGCCGTATCCATTGCCTCCTCAGAGGCACTGGATGCCCGCTCATGCAAGCTGGTTTTTCGAAGCATGGGCCTCGCCTGGCGAGGTGAGGCCTTGAGACCCGAGGACCCTGGAGTCTCTGGTCTCTGTTCAATAGTAGGCGGAGAAGACTCAACTACTGGCGCCTTGGGGGCAGGCGCCACAGCCAATGGCTCGCTCTGCGCAGGCCGAAGGAGTGGCGAGGGCTGGTGCGACACTTCCCCATGGCGCGCCGCATCAGCATATCTGGGGCCATAAAATGGCGAGACTCTTCTTCTTGCTTCTATAAATGTTATGTTTTTTTATCTTTAAAGTGATGATCTCTTTTTCTTTTTTCCAGAAAGAACAGGAACGTGAGTACGCGGCATGATTACCGCCACAGTTCACAGAGTGTGCAGGTGCTTCGCAGTTGTCGGACGCATGGCCCGCGACTCCACACAGAGCACAAGTTTTCTGGCCACGACAGCTTTGCGAGCCGTGGCCATATCTCTGACATTGGAAGCAACGGCGGGGGTTGGGAATATATGACCTCACGGATGTCTTTGTATACCCAGTCTGAATGGTTTCCGGCAAATCGCTCGAAGCAAAGGTCAGTACTAAGTGTTTGGTTGGTATTTCCTTTTGATCTCTTCTTATCTTAATACGCTGTACGTTTGTCACGTTCTGGCTCTTCCATCCTTCCAGAAGTTCAGCTTCGGCCAGGTCAAGCAAATTTGCGTCTGATACGACCCCGCGAAATGAGTTCATGGACCTGTGTGGCGTAATACTGATGGGTGTGTCTCCAAACGTTGTGACGGTGTTCAGTTTATCGAATTGGTCTTTGTGACGTATCTCAAGGAGTAGATCTCCGCTGGCCATTTTGGTAACCTTGTACCTGGCACCGAGAGTTTCGGTTAAGCATCTAGCCATTGTAAAGGGGGATACAGTTCTGGCTTGCTTGTTGGTTTTTTCGCAGTGTATAACGTGGAAACGAGGAAAGATTTGTCTTGGCCGGATGAAAAAATTGATATCTTCGGTGCGTACCCGCTTTGAGGAGGCACGATAACTAAGTAAAGGGAATGCTTTGTGCATGCTAATTGTATGTTGTTCAGCAGCGTTGGCGGCCACCCACCACGGAGCCCAACGAAGGGACGCTGCAAGTTTGCGGATGCTGAAAGCTTGCAGACGTCAGCCGTACAACTCTGCTATAACCCAATGGACCTAGGCCAAGGTAGGCTATTTGCACAGGGTTAACCCTTGCCGCCGAGAAAATTGGAAGTAAGCAGAACAGAGAAGTTGACAGGAAAGCTAAAAAAGTAAGAAGGACGAATATGTAGGGAGAAAGAGATAGGAAAAGGAGACTGCCGATTTCCCCTGGGTGGGTCAGCCCAGGGGTGCCGTCTGCGTGAAGCCGGGGCCAAAGGGGTGTGTTGCCTCTGCCGGGGGGGCTTAATGGTCCAATCACTCAGCGTCGGCTCAACCCCCAGGATCCCCTTTTCCCCGGACACGGCAAAGCCACGCACGGCTAGGCGTGGGAGGGAGTCGAAACCCCCCGTTAGCTCGGGTCCGAGGTGTCGCTAAACACCAAACGCCTGCTTGCACATACGCCCCTGCGGGGCCTTTAAATCACTTCAACTTTTGGTTAACTATGAAGTCGTATTTTACTTGAATTGATTTTTCTTGTGACTCATTTTATTCATCTTATGCTCGGAGGGATCCCTTCAATTTTCTTGGCATACACGTGTAGGCCTAAATCGATTCACTGTCATTCAAATTTCATTCGCCAAAAATGTACTTCAGTTTTCACCCGAGGAAGGTGGGTGTTTGCGATACGTGAATTCCAGTACTATAGTAGTTGTCTACCGGGGACACCAATTTTTTATTGTTATTTATGAACGCTATGAAGCTTTACACTTTAATACCTGGTTACGGCATATGCAATACGAACCGCATAGGCAGTAACCGCATAAGTGACATATGCGATCTGGTCACTTACATCTCGTTGCTTTCAAGGTCACCTCCCTACCTAGATATAGACCAAAATCGGCACAGAAAAGCATGAAAGTAAGATGAATGTGATTTATTGATTGATTTAAGGTGTTTAACGCCACAAAACCACCTTTTGATTATGAGAGACGCCGTAGTGGAGGCGTCTCTCATATTAAAAAGGTGATTCAAATTTTGACCACCTGGGGTTCTTTATGTGCACCCAAATCTGAGCACACGAGCATACGAAAGTAAGATAAAGATGGCTGTTCACTCATAACAGCATCAACAATGCGAAATGCTTCCGGCAGTGTCTATCAAATTTTGTGCTATTTTTACCTTTGTTGTTATTACTGCTTTCGTGCTTGATTTTTCTTATGTATGGTCTTGTCACTATAAGCCCAATTTTGTGACCAAGCTATCTGAAAATTTTGCATGTTCAATGAAGTGTAAGAGCACCAAGTACTACTCGTGCTATTCTGATTTGTTATGGGTTGTCAAGGACTTAAATGTTGTTAAATATCTTGTTAACAAAAGTGAACAAATTATTGTTCGCGGAGGTTTAATAAAGCTAACTGTATTCGAGAGCACTGGTTGACACTCAGTATAGTGTAATACCCGATGCTAGTTTAGTTCTATATTTATAAATATACATTCAGGAAATACCCAAGGAAAATATATAGACAGTGCTGCGTTAAACCAGCCATGTAAGTTTACCGGTGTTTAAGTCCTTGTAAAACATAGCCTAGTGGCAATAACCTTAGCTGGTTGTAGAGCTGAGTGCTATAAGCACGGCCCCTTTATGTCGGCACCAGCTTCGTTCTCTCTTAGCGCACGAAACACACAATACTTGATAAAAATGGGTGGGGGGCCAAAAAAATCCGATAGTGTGATACGGAAGGTGTACAAACAGTTCAATACCATCTCGAGTTTCATTTTACTACAGTTTTGAGCTAACACTCTATCGAAAAGCTACAGCATTGTGGCATCGCAAACCTATGTTATTGCGGATTGTGTGATACCGATTGTTTTATTCCTCGTTATTGACGGGCGCGCGTAAAAAGCCACATCTGCGCGCTTGCATCGACATTATTCTCCTTGCGCACCTATATACCAGCAGCGCAAGACGTTTATAAAAGTGCCGGTAAGACAACAATATGACAGATATCTCTTTCTGCTCATATCTCGCACAAACTGACAGGCGGCTATCTAATGCATATCAGTTCCGCACGACGTCTTGTCACAAGGAAATCGCACACGCGAATAGCACAGTACACACAAAGACACAAAACAGAACTTGGCACTGTCCCACGGCTCCATAATAATGTAATGAACTGAATACAGGACGTATATGTCAGCTGCATGAATAACTGACTACCGGTTTCAGTGAAGGCTTCCTTTTATTGCATTGTCTTCTTACGCTGTAGCATAAAGCTGATATAGGAGGCTGAATACCCGACATAGTGTCCACGCCAACGCTGTCTCTGACCCTTCACTTTCTTAGCCCTTTACCTTTGTTTTGCTCAACTCTATTTTTTGTTCCTTGATAGCATTTTCAACGACATGCTGATATGCACAAGCCTTTTGCAAACATTACTTGCCAAAACACGGCAACTTATAAAAACCACCCGGGGGAAACTCCGGTTTTGGTCTCTTGAAGAAGCTGCAGTAGATGACTACTTCAACGAGGGTACCTCGTACATATAAATGAGCGGAATGCCAAGCCCTTAAGCAGCCCAGTGATTTTGCAAAATGTTCATGTTCATAGATATAGAGCGGGTACACATGGAATACCTAGTAGAATCTCATTCTCGGTGCTATCTGGTCATCAGAGCTGTTCAATAGCTCCCCTTTTATATGCGAAGCATGAACTTCGACGACTTTGAGCGTGTCTGTCTATCTATCTATCTATCTATCTATCTATCTATCTATCTATCTATCTATATATCTATCTATCAAGCCGCCTACGACTTTCAGCTTTCCTGACCGTTTCGACCGTTTCGTGAATGGTATCGATACCAAATTTAGTACGACACAACATGACTGTATGACGAGCATGTTTGATTAATCATAATATGACTATCATAATATGTATGTCATGAATGTCTTGATTTACATTTCATGGTTCTGCAGCTCTTACGGTGGTTTCGTTCACATTACATGTTGCAAAATGGTATGGTATGACATGTCTGCATGGCGAACGCAAGTGACAGACCCTAACGTGGAAGTCATGAGATGTATGTCATATAAGTGATGAGTCATGACTATATGCCACACTCATGGTGCGCTAGCGACCATTTCACTAGACTCACATATACCAAATTTGGTATAATGCGACATGAATGGATCACGAAAGTATCTGACTGGTTCAAACAGGATAATAGCGAGATGCGGGTCATGTAAGAACATGACGACAAGCCACACACGTGATATGCTCGCGGCAGTTTCGCTAGCTTCAAATACATCAAATTTAGTATTTCGGAAAGTGAGTGAATGCAAAGATGTGTGACTGGTGCAAACATGATAATCATGAGATGCGTTCCATGTAACATGACTGCATGACAAGCTCATGATGTGCTCGCGGCCATTTCGCTAGCTCCAAATATACCCAATTGTGTGTCACATGATGCAAACGGACACTGAAGGTAAATGACACGTCCAAACATGATAATCAGTACATGCGTGTCATGTAAAACATGACTACTTGCCATGCTCATAGCGTGCTTGTGGCCGTTTTCCTAGCTCCACATATACCAAATTTGGTACCACGTGACGTGAATAGACGACGGAGGTAAGTGACACGTCCAAGCATTATGGTCATGATAACAAAGTCATTTATGGCATTATTTACGTCCGCATCGTATTGTTGGGCTGATTTTCAAGTGACACATCAACCATCCTCATTTGTGCTTCGCATGTCATCGGTTCCCACTGTACGTGGGATCTACAATTTTTTTATTGGCACAGAACAGTTTATTATTTTGTTTTTTTAGCTGCCCATCTCACATGAAAGTGAGTGGCACTAGAATACCAGATGAAGCTGCACAAGGGAATTTCCGTCTTCAGTATTCGAGAAATTGCACTCGCATCCTCAGACTTCGGTGAAGGTGTGCTTTATTGATCTCACGTGTTGACAATGGCATGTTAGTGTATGACGCAGGATGATAGCGAACCAATGTGTTTTACATCGCAGGGACATAGTTTCAAAGCCTTCAATTGTACTTTTAGGGAGCTTTTATTTCTTCTAATTTTAGGAGGAAGTGAGCTTCCTCGGGACTTTTCTAACTGCACCTAAATCCTTCCTGCACCACAAGAAACAAAGTGAAATAAAATTGAGTAAGAAGTAAGGTGAACTCACGCAAGCTTGAGAGAAGTAGACAGCAGAGAGGATGACTACCTCTTCCAACAGTGTCATCAAGTAACAAAAATAGAACTTTTTTTGAAGGCGCATTAAAACAAATTCTTTCTGTGTTTTAATGTCGTTCTAACTTCGTTCTCTTTCAATCTTTAACTTTCGTTCCACTTTTGACCCGTCTCTACTATTGTTTTTGACCACCGATTGAAATGAACAGTGTGGTGATAAGGCCCTTAATTTTTTGGTCGTCTTAGGTTGGATAACTTTTTATAATGACAACGCTGTTCCCTGCTGGAGATTTCAGTTCAACTTTTACCAGTAAACGTGGGTCGTATTGAAAGCGTCGAGTTCAATTTATATGTTTGAACAATATATATGTTAGTTCTGTCGGCAGCAGGTACCTGAATTTACTCGGCAAACTTCGGGTCACGGTGTCTTCATACTTGTCTCTCCCGACAATCTTTTATTATTATTGAGTTATATTCTGCTACGACTGATATTCTTTCAACTGCTTCTTTCTCGGCATTTCTCGCAGATGAGTAGCATGACTTCACGGCTGTACTGCAGTTTTATTTTTCTTCCTATTTTTCTTCCTTCTTTCGGCTCTTGCCGCGCTATTATTCTACAGTTCATGTAGTGGATATTTATTTGTTTTCACTTGTCCACATTTTGATGCTATGCAATAAGAATAATCATAATTATAATAATATTATTATTTCATTGAAATTTATGCACCAAAACTTTGATGTCATTATGAGGCACATCGTACTGGAGGGCTCCGGAAAAGTTAGGTCATCTAGTGTTCTGTTCACGGCCACTGGATGAAAGCGCGCTTTTTCATCCAGCGGCCGTGGTTCTGTAAAGTGCCCCTGAACTACACTGATTTAAAAAGTGACACATTAGTTATCTTCTCGGCTTCGCCATCTTTACAACAAGCGCTCCCTCCTCCTAACCCCTTATTCTTTCAGAAAATATGCACAATGTCAATATTAAGCATTGAACCAGTCAGGATTTTGTGCTCTTTGTTTACGCGATGCTGTCTCCGCTGCCCCGCCGCGGTGGTCTGGTGGCTAAGGTACTCGGCTGCTGACCCCCAGGTCGAGGGATCTAATCCCGGCTGCGGCGCCTGCATTTCCAATGAAGGCGGAAATCTTGTACGCCCGTATGCTCAGATTTGGGTGCTTGTTAAAGAACCCCAGGTGGTCGAAATTTCCGGAGCCCGCCACTACGACGTCTCTCATAACGAAATGGTAGTTTTGCGGCGTAAAATCGCATATATTATATTGAGGTTCGCATTTATGGCCCGTAAGGATAGCTGCATATCAACCCAGTATAGAAGAAATGAAATTTCATCACATATTTTGGGTTACATTCACGTCCTCTCGTTAAAATCTTAATTGCGTTAGGACATCCTAATCAGCTAGTTATCTGTAACGAAGTGGTGGTTTGTTATCGTCCGAAGACGTCAGCAACGGCGCAAAAATCCATGACTTGAATTCTCAGAGGATCACGTGAGGTTAAAGATTGACTTCATCGATAAAGACCTAATAGAGGATCTGGATAAAGTGAACAAATCGATGAGGGAAGTGACTGATTTACTTCCCTTGTATGTGGCACAACGATGAGGGAACCCTGGTGTACCTCAAAGGGTACGAAATTATTAAATTTTTGCTCCGGATAAGCAGTCGGTACATCCAGCGAAAATATCGGCACGAGTCGCATTACCATCTGAATAATTTTTCAGTTTAATGTGTATACAAGCTTGAGAGCTCCAGACAAGTTGGTTGCATACATAGCACATATTTGCGGTGTATATTGCATAAAATTGACTTACAAGAACACAAAAGGGCGGAATTGATTGAGTGATTGACTTGTGGGGTTTAACGGCCCAAAACCACCATATGATTATGAGAGATTCTGTAGTGGAGTGCCCCAGAAATTTCGACCACCTGGAGTTCTTTCACTTGCACCCAAATTTTAGTACACGGGCCTACAGCATTTTCGCCTCCATCAAATATGCCGCCGCCGCAGCCGGGATTCGATCCCGCGACCTGCGGGTTAGCAGCCGAGTACAAAGCGAATTCTTTTCATTCTATCTCATCTTTTTTTGCCAATGCACTGAACAAAATGTTCATCCCGAAAGCCTTTGAATTTTGATGGAGACATAGAAAATCGCGTAAAAAAAAAAGCCTGCTCTAAGCTACATGGCCTCACGCTTATGCTTCACCGTAGTGAATGGAACCTCGCAAATGAAGTCCTTTTTAGGGCGCAAGGCACACTTTGGCTGCCAAGAGATGTTTTTTCAAACACGTTTTGAGGGCTCTTATCCTTTTGATGCTGGCAAATTTTTACGATTCTGAAGTGATTCTTTCCGAAAAAGTGATTGGCGTGTCGTGGGTGGCAGCTGTTTTCTGTAGCTTTTCTATCAGAAAGCGTTTTTTTTAGTCTTGCAACATAGAACGAGTGCCAAAACACACTGTTTTTTTTTTTCTGAGCGCGTATAGTTAAGGGCTTCTTTGTCGTTTTCTCGTTATTCAGAAAGTGCTTTCCAAAAAACAAATGAAATTGATAGCTCGTGTTCAAGTTAACAGTTATATACGAGACACTTTATATCGTAGCATAGCATTACTTTAAGTAAGGGTCAATTATTCGTCGATGAAATTGATGAAATATAAGTGATTCAGCTCTTTGAAAGAGGTTGAGCAGCTGCAATCAGGATGGCAACTGGTGAAGTAGATCTCAACTGCACGTTTTTTGTTTTTTTTCAGCGTGGCCTCTAACACCAACTTCTGCAGAGCGCAAAACACAGTTATTCCAAGAAAGCCACAAAGAAATAATAATATTATGGGAGGTTAAATGTCCCCAAACCACCTGATGATTTTGAGATACGCCGCAGTGTATGGCTCTGAAAACATGAATCACCTGGGCTTTTTTAACGTTAACCTAAATCTGGGCAAACGGGCCTCCAACATTTCCGCCTACATCAAATCACAAACACACACACAACAAAAAAACACCAACGCCGACGAGTGCGTGCCGACACCAGGCACTTAAGTCAAAGATTAGCCATGCCTCCTATTTTCAAGTAGTACACTTCCCTCCCTCATTTTCTCTTGGATTACTTGGCGCCTAGACTTCAACCGGTGTTCTCAGCTCTCGGTGCGCAAGCTGTCTAGAGCAGGGGTCGGCAGCATGTGCACGCAGCCGCATAGCAGTAATACGCGGCCCCCGGCTCCACGTCAGAGCCCCTCGAAATGGGAATTGGTACTCCCCAAATTAAGGATGGCATAGTAGCTTTGATCCAGAGTAGTGTCCTGACCTGTAACCAATCTTTTTACATTGCCTCCTTGAGACACGGGTGCTGAAAGTAAACATAATATCCATTCTACATTTTAGTTACATTCAGTTTATTGTGAATTCAAATTCGCGTTGAGTTTTTTTTTTTCTTTCAATGCAATACCGCTCGCAATTACTCCCCCCCCCCTTTATTTCCTGTCACCCCAGCCATCTTGAAACCATGCAGATCGACCCTTTGCTTCAAAACATAGCCGACCCCTGGTTTATAGTGTCACAGGGTCATGACGCTGACGAAGGAAGAAACAGTTTCTCTAACACGAAGCTGTTTATCTGGCCGAACTTGTGGTCGGTAAACGGATGGTCAGATTACAGCAACGCACACTGACACTGACAGCGGCGAACAGAGTGTCGATGAACTCACCAATTCTGAAGCTCGTCGGCATTTATGCATGCACCGTCGAATATTCTAGCGCTATCGCTTGCGGTCAGGTAGGTTCCGGAATAATCTGTAACGTGCGCGTTGTGTTCGCAATGTTAACGGAGCGATCGACAGTAATCGCGAACATTGTTGCACAATGAGGCGCCGTTTGCGCTGCGGATTCCCGACAGGCTTCGTGGGTGAAAACCAAATGAAACAAAAAATAAAATTAAGACACGCGTGACAATAGTATACTGAATCCGAAAACTTGACGCCCCGAATTTCTCACGTCTGATGTCTTCAGGAAAATGGCTTCTTGTGGTAAACAAGGAGAAAAAGGCCGCCGCATATACTGACTCTGATAATCGAAATTCTAAATTTATTCCAAATGTAGAAGTTTGTGAGAATTTTTTTTTGCCAAGTGCTATGACTGTGTCATGTTCTCACTCAAGGATTGTGACAACATTGTGCAGCGAATAAATTTCGTTTCTTTTGTTGCTGTGGTTATTTCTTTAGTACAAGTTTAGAAACCGTTTTTTATGATTCGCATTTTAGCATTAGCTCTTCTCAAGAAGTGCAAAGAGAGAGGGAGAAAGAAACCAACGATAAAAGGAAGAGAAGATTTACACGACTAAGCAAAACGGCCACAGCCAGGTCTACCTATGCCCATCAGCCCACCATTACTTTAGCGTCGTGCAGATACTGCAAGCTATGCTAACTTACGTATTTTTTTGCCTTATTGTAAAATTTTGTTGATACCGCACATGGACGGGTGCATGTTTCGCCTAGTCATGTAATACAAATTATAATAATGCAGTGCTTTTTCTCAAATACCTTAATTAGCATGGTCCTAAAGGACAGGAGGCGCAGATTGTATCCCAACAAATAATAAGCAAAAGAAGTTCGTCCAAGCTGCACAGCTTCTTTAAATAGCGCATATATAATTTCAGTTTTATACAATGGCTAAATAAATGAGAGAAATATTTTAAGAGTATTAAAAGCAATCTGCCACACTGAAAGTTAGTAAACCAATGCGAGTGAAAGGGTGTTTTGTAGCAAGAGGAGAAATACAAAAACAGGAAGAAATAGAGAACAGGATTCCTTTCTGTTTTCGTATTTCGCCTCGGGCTACGAAAATTTCTTTCGTATGCATAACCAACATGCCCACATTGCAACTATCGTGGGTGAAAGAACTTTATTTTTAATTGTGTGATAATTAACCAGTTTTTGTGTAAACACATTTTCAAAGTTTTTTGTAAGGTGCAAGAATGCTGCCTGGTTCATGGCGTGCTTCATTTAAGTAGAGTACCAGGGAAACACTATGTTGGATGCTTATAGACGTGTAAGAAGAAACTTAAAACAAATAACAAAACAGGGCAGGCAGAGTAGGCCTTCGCAAAGAAAACGTGAACCAGTAACGTTTTTTCCTTCCTTTACTGTAGTCTGTGCTTTAAAACCAACCTATGCAATTATCTTCCTGCATCTGTTAAGTCAAAATAATACGTTGAATGAAGGCTGTAAGTTTTGATGGTCTTCATGATAAAAGCATACACAACTCTAAGTCATCGGAAAATGTGAGCTGCCTCTGTGCCTTTGTGGTGCGCAAAGAGAGAGGGCACGAAATGATGGGGGGTCCCTAAGTGCCTTAATATTTCCACCTTGCGAGACGTTTCCACTGTAAGGGTCTCGGTGCGAGGGGTTTGAGAAGTGCGGGAGAAAAAGTGAGCTAACCCCCCTCCATCTCCCCAAATGGAGAACCTGGCTCACGCGTATGTCTCTAAGTCATTTCCTTGTTCAAATAAAGCAGTCAGTATCGACTAATCATAACTAGAGTAAACACATTGTGAAGAACAGAAAGTTACGTGCTTACCAAAAGGGACTGCAAATCTAGGCGCTTCCTACCATCTTACACGCATCTCGGTGTGCAAGACCATTGCCCTATTGGAGTTCGTAAAGAAGAGTAAGGCCAACAAATGTTGGCAGCACCGAAACTATACGAATGGTAAACAAATAGGTGCGTGGTGAGGGTGGAGTGACGTTTATTCGCATTGAAAGGCGTTCGCGAGAAGTAAAGATGCCCGCTAGAAGAATACGGGAACTATTCATGGTCAGCAGCCCAAAGATACGAATTAAAGAGAGACTGTGGCCCGGTGGATTACTGCTTCCCGTTCGTCGCACGAGAGCACTCACCTAGAGTATGAGTATAGGTCGACATGGGACGGAAATCATTCTAGTGCAGGGAAGCTAGCAGCAGGATAGAATTGAGGAGCGATTGAGAAAAATGACAAAAGAGCATTGGACTAGAAAAGTTTTCAGCTACTTGTACGTGAAGAATGTTGATAATAAATGGAGGAATCGAACTCGAAAATTGTGGAGAAAGTATTTAGACAACAGCAGAATATCAAGCCAAAAGGAAACCTCGGTTAAGAAGAAGGTGAAGGATATAGAGAGGGACATGCGAAAGATTGGAATGCTTAAAAAATCATCACTCGAAACCTACTGAACTTTCAAGCAGGAAATTTCAAAGTAAAAGATCTACGATAATTCTCGTGGTAGTTTTTTACTGTTCGAGGCCTGAACGGGAGTATTGCTGACCAAGACGCCCCGAGCCAGATACGAAGGCACAGACACGTGATGTAGTACGTGTGGTGAGGAGGAGGAAATGGCTGAACATTTGATAATATTCTGCAAAAGGCTCCATCCTTTAGTCCACCAGTATGGTGCAGAACTTTTTAAAGCATTGGGGTTTAGGGACAGTGAAAGCAAAGTAGACTTGAAACAGGTAAAAAAACCAAAAGGAGGCTAACTGATTGTCGGCTACAATCAAGGCGCTAGTGAAATTTATTCCTTCAACACAAAGTAATAGTAATTAACTTTATGGCTCGGTGGCATGAGCCGCCACCCAATCTAAAGGGCACAACCGGATACATCTATCCATCCATCCATTCATCCATTCAATCATTCATTCATCTATTCATGTCCTGGGTGTGCTACAAAAGGACGAGTAGTGGAGGAACCAAGTTAGCCGAGATGACCACGAAGATAGTCGTCAAGCCTGTTCTCTTCCATCTCACTGTTATATTCTAATACCAAAGTTTTTTACACTCCAAAAAAACAATGGGAGACAGGCATACAAGGCATGGCAATGATACGAGAAAACACCAGCCAATAATATAGTGGTAGTTTCAGGATATCTTCTACAGTACACTGCATTCCCACATTACAGCTATTGTTGTTCAATACCCTTTACCACGCATCGATGATTCACACGACAGGCTGAGGTAAGCACGCTACTTCTTGTCAATGGAACTCAAAAGTGGGTATTGGCAAATTGAGGTCGACGAGCGAGATAGAGAAAAAACGGCTTTTGTAACGCCTGACGGGCTTTCTCAATTTAATGTCCTGCCCTTCGGATTGTGCTTAGCCCTCGCAACATTTCAGAAACTAAAGGATACCTTCTGTCAGGCCTTAAGTGTCAGACATGTGTGGTCCATCTGGACGACGTCATTGTTTTTTTCAAGAACGTTTGAGGAACACCTGAGCAGGCTACTGTCGGTATTCAAGGGCAACAAGGTCTGCTGGCCTGACATTGAAACCCGAGAAGGGTCATTTCGGTTTTAAGGGGCTCCAATTTTCAGACCATGTGGTGAGCCATGAAGGATCAACCTGATCCCGATAAGATTGCGGCCGTCAGAACATTTCCCGTGCCAACAGATAAGAAAGCAGTCAGGCGTTTCCGTGGCCTATGCGCATACTACCGAAGTTTTATTGCCAATTTCTCACACATAGCCTCACCGTTAACACAACTCACAAGAGAATACGTTTCGTTCATATGGGGCAACAATCAACAAGCGGCATTTGACGATCTCCGACAACGCCTGCAGACACCGCCTGTGCTTGGTCACTTTGATGAGGACGTTCCTACCATGGTCCACACAGATGCCAGCAACATGAGTTTAGGCACTGTACTCGTTCAATGGCAAGACTTATCATGTTACAATCTGTCTCATCAGCTTTTGTTCTGTTCATGCAGTGTGTCCGCTCATGCATTTTGCAATATATAACCAACCTGTCATTAGCCACTATTGAGTCAATGGTTCAGTAATTTAGTCACAAACAGCATCAAGTGGCCAAAATTAGACATCGCAATCTGCACCAGCGTATAGCATGGCAGCAAGTTGGATACGTCAGGGTGCTCCCGCTGATTTGTCGCTAATGTGTATTCGAAAAGAAACAAGAGGGGCGTTGAGGAGGAAGTGCAAGATCCGCAGCTATGCCGCACACTGTTTGCGCGATCCTCAGTAACCTTTAGAAGACGCGTGACTGACACGAGGAGAGAGTGCTACCATAAAATGTCATGTCAGTTGAAAGCGCCACCGCGTCCCATCGTATTTTATAGCAAAAGCTGTTATCAGATCAAAACTCGGGTAAACGCAGTTGTCCGCCGCCACCGGAGCCGCCGCCGTTGTCCTTAACCACATCGCGCGAAATTAGAAAAAAAAACCTAGCACCAAATACACAGTGGGGCTTGAAACCCGGGTCGCCTGGGTGCCAGCTCCGTATTCTACCTCTGAGCTACGCCGGTGCTTGTGATAAGTTGTCAAACTTGTCTTAGGCAGGCTTGATGTTGGGAACGAATCACAATAACATGACTCAATAAAGCGTTTTAAAACAACGAAATAACAAAAAGTCGTCGCACAATGCGAATAACATAACGAGTGGGCCGTCCATACCCCAAACCATCACAAAAGCCTGTTTTTGTTCCCCTATTAACTGCGCCGCATACCCACTTCAGCCACAGTTCCTCGTCGTCGTAAGCCACTCCATGGACAATTGGCACAAAATTACTTGCAAGTATTTAGCGGATACCACGCTTCTCAGAAGAATTACAAAAAATAGCATAGGGAATGCCGGCCTACTATCCAAAAGTTTACTCTTATTGCCCTAGTGGGTATCAAGCAAGTGTGCTTGCAGTACAGTGGTTACCCAATGAGTATTTTCTTTAGGCTCTGAAAGGCCGCTCTTTTAGCTTTCACTGTATCTTTGCAGCGCCTTCCACGCAGACCTGGCGTTTTTTGGTGCCCTCTTGTTGAGCGCAAAGTTTCAAGAGATCGCCCATCAACGCAAGGAGTTGAATGATATTGATCCGCACCAGCAATACTGTACAAGCTTCAAAAAAGCCATATCACTGAGTAGCACAAGGAGAAAGAAGTTAATAGTATAACTTGCGCTAGCGTTCTCATTTCATTTTCTTTTTCTGTCATTACTGAGTGCCTTAGCTGCAGGTGGTCGCAACATCTACTATATCGACAACACTCCACATTTCGGATGTATCATATACACAGTGTATCACCATACGCCAGTATCATAGCAGTTCCTGACACGGTTTATTCTGTAATAGCATTATATTCATCCGTTTTTCACCCGAAACCACTGAATATTGCAAACTAAACATTACTCTTTGTTTGTATGTTTCTCTTTTGCGGTTTTCACATTCTTTGGCTTCGCACATCTGAACTAGAAAATATGTTGTCGCATTACATTCTAAATAACCCAGAGCAATGCCTTTGAAGTGAATTTGTCTCAGGGCTTAATTCCACGAAGCAGCACAGTCATTCACTGGGTAAGCCACAACGCTGAGACGCGTAAATTTTAATCTATTATTTATTTACTAGTATATGCGCTAAATAGAGGTACGCTACTGTTTCCACGATAATCCACCAGGCCACAATTCAACTTTTGACCTCTCACCCAGCATGCGGGAAGTTATTTTTCAACGAAGGCAGGTATCTCCCTAAATGTAAAATGTACATATGCAGCGCCACGTGCGTCTCAACCATACGAAGACCCGTCACCACCAGACGCACTGATGTTTACCTCGCAGGCCCACCATTGAAACTCACATTAGCGTGCGTGAATTCAGTGCGGCAAGGATGTCTTTCGGCTCCCCGAAATAACTTTTAGAATTAATACACTCGCTTGTTTTCCAGCTGTGGGTCGTACACGTGCCAGGAGAAAAAAGGAAAGGGAAAACAAGGAAAAGGGGGCCTTTTTCGCGCCTTTTTTTTGTTAGCCTTTTGAAGAATATTTTGTTCGTTGACCTCAAAATGAAGCTCATCTTTATCAAGCTTTGTACAGCAATTCTATAAGGTATGAACAAAAGAGCTGCCACAGAACCATAAGGAATGACCGTGACATCTAAAGAATTTTGTAGAAATGGGGAACGAGGCTTCGTTTTCTTTTTAATGACTCCGAATCAATGCAGTTTTTACCGTTCTAACTAGGTTTCGTATTTGCGTGTAGTCTTACCGCCTCTAGATTGCTGCCATGCTTACCGTCTTTTGTGGAAGTGAGGCCATCCACTGGCGGCAGCTTTCATAATTCGTCGGACCTTTATTTTGTCAGTGCCCTCTTCTATACGACATTTCTCGCTGTATTTTGAATATTATCATTCCACTTTCCTGCATATATATAACCTTGTTCAGAGTCCTCAAGGGCTAATAGATGATGATGATAATGATAATTCCGCAGTCTGAGAGAAAATGTCTCAAAAAATAGGAACGAAGCTAGAATTACTAACTCTAACTTGTTTAAATTGTTTCTGACGTTCACCTTTGCAATCAAATACCAATTTCTCTATTTCTCTTTGCGTTCTCTTCGTTAGCCGGCTATGAGATGGCGTTGTTTCATAACCACATAATTTAGAGACTATGACATTCACTATGAAGACAAGTGTTACTCACATTACGTAATTACATACGAAGGCTCTTGACGTGAACACTTTATAGTCAACACTGCGGTAAAGCAGTGGAAGATTATGTGGTGAAAATGACAGTAGATTATGGGCCTCTTTTGTGTGATATAATTTATCTGCTCTTTTTAATTGGTTATATGTAATAACCAGACATCTAGAAGGACTGTTAAAAGAAGTGAACCTGAATCAAATAACTGAACTGAGCTGTCCCGGACAAGGCGAAAGGAATTTGCAAGAATTAACGGGCCCGCATAATCATCGCAATCAAAATGACATGAACCTTTACTCGCATTCGCATTAGAAAAAATCAGAGCAATTGTTCCTTGTCAGGCAACGACCACGTCCTGAAAGTTTCATTGCAAGTCTAAAAACGTTAGAGTCATATCCAGTACCAAGCCCACAGTCGCTCATTCCTTCAATCGGGAGTTACGTTTGTTTCATTTCGATGCACCCGTGTTAATACGTAATGCACGACGGCACGCTGGTACATACGCAAGCTATTTGCCCCCTTTAGTTATTGTTTCCCGCTAATATCTTTATCCGTGCGCGTGGCGACATGTCCAGGCCTATAGAACTCGTACTGCGCACCAGAGCATGAACGGAATTCTCGGAACACGCGCTTGTAACGTGCACTGTCACTGGGCATGTCACACAAAGTCGCGGTGGTTCGTAGCTCTGCGATGCCGCGCGCGCTACTTCTAATTCGTTAATCAACGTTGCGAGTGAGCACTTAGCACTTTATCTAATTGCATTCTTAATGCTTGTGCTTTTTCAAACAAATGGCGCCTTCTAAATGGCACCCAAGAAAAGCAAGACAGCGTAGAACCTCTCACGACGGTTTACTGGAGTAATTGCGCAAAAATTAGTTGCGACGTTGCCACAAATATGAAGATGGTAGAATATATTTAAATATGTACGCGACTTCATAAATATCTGAGAGTTACATACACGCCCATTCATAATTTGAGCATTTATAGTTAAGCCGAGAAAGAAAGAAACGAAAAAACAAGGCAGGGAAGTTGACAAGGCTGTGAAGAAAAGCGGAAGCTCAGAGTACAAAAACTGAACACAAGAAATCAGCATTATTATGTATATCTTGTTTCCCCTTTAATAACAATCATGGAATAGCATAAATGAACTAAATATCACTCTAAAAATTTTCAACTTGCTACAGTCCATAGATTATTCGGCCGAAGGAAACTCAACAACACAGCACAATGCAGATCCCTACTGATAAACCCGATAACGTATAAAAATGCACTCAAAGTTTAATTTAATATCCTTTACTGTTAGTTACTTACGAAAATTGAACGTCACACAACTTATAAGCTTCAGCGGGAGCTGAATTGTCTGTTCAACTGTTTTACCAACACGTACCTGCATTGGCGATTTCCCAAGTCACACGTTTCTATAGATATTGCCACTTGGCCGCTAGGTACGGCAAGCGCAAGTCATGACTGCCCGCTAGAATGGAAGACGATGTTCTGGGGCAGCGCGCGCTATGATTTGCTTTTGATAATTGAAGCAGCCACCTTGCCAGTTTTCGGTGCGTCTCCCGCTGGCTCAGTTCTTCCGAGTTGAAGACCTTTTGTAGCACGCGCAAACTGGTGGAGGTGCTGGGTAACCTCCATCCGATGTTCCAAACGCCCCCAGGTAGCCCAGTACCTGCAGTGACAACACCTGTTCACCGCTCAAGCCGAAGACTCCGAGGACTACCTGCTGAGCGTGGACCTCTTCCCGAGATGACGTCTGTCACACCCCAAACGCTAGGGAAGGCGCTACAGCCATGCCTCATACGTTAATGAAGCCACGTGTGCCGAAGGTGTTCCACGGTTTCGTCTTGGAGGATGTCAAAGACTGGCTGGCTCCGTTCGAACGGGTCTGGATAATCAATGGTTGGACCAACTTTGACAAGATGAGGAACGTGTGTTTCAGCTTGGAGGACGGCGCTCGTACTTAATACGAAAACCGTGACCCTTTTCCCTCGTGGAGCGTCTTCCGTCGATACTTGCTGGCAAGTTCGGTCAATTTCGATCGCCGTGAGCGAGCGGAGCAAGCACTTCTGTCGCGCCTCGAAATGCCAAATGAAAGTGTCATGACGTTCGTCGAGGACATGACGAGCCTCTTTCGTCGAGTTGACCCTGACATGGCGAAAGAAAAGAAGGTCCGTAATTTGATGCGAGGAGTGAAAAAGCAGCTTTTCGCTGGCCTCGTTCGCTGTCCCCCAAAAACCGTGGCCGAATTTTCGACTGAAGCCACAACCATACAACCATGGAACAAGTGCTGCAGCAGCGCTCTACTGTGTACGACCGGCAAGTGAGTGTCACTTCGTCAGTAGGTCAGATCGTAGGTGCACGAAGCAGCATCAACATCGAGTCTCTTTGCGACCTCATTCAATCGGTGGTGCGCGACGAACTGCAAAAGGCTCAGTGCCAGTCCCAACCTACTGCAGGGTCTATTTGCAGCCTCGTCAGAAACGAAGTACGACCGGCTCTCCAAGCGCAGCCTTCCAGTTATGTCCCGCCTGTCCCGACGAAGCCACATCGTGCATCATACGCAGAAGCTGTCAGTCGATATATTCCTGCTTCCCCACGCTTCTTTAATCCTATGCCTCAGGATGCACTTTCTTCGCTGCAGCCAATTCAGCACTTGGAAAAGCGACAGCCGCTTTCCAGAAAATCTGACGCATGGAGCACACCAGACTGACGACCACTATGTTATCACTGTGTTGAAGCTGGACATGTGTACCGGAAATATCCCTATCGTCGCCTCGGACTACAGGGTTTTGCCGTCGACTCGCCACGGCCGAGATTCGGTAAAAGACCACAAGCTATTGAAAATTACCGTTCACAACAGTGCATGCCACTGCGGCGGCAGTCGTGGTCCCCATCCCCAAGGCGATCTTCTCCAAACTTTCGGAGCCACCCGGGGGAGGCGCCGGCGCGCTCGCCAAGCTCCAGGCGGGAAAACTAACGACAGCTACCTTCAGTAGCGAGGCCGCTGACACTCGACGCAAGCAAGGCCTCCCACCGACGCAAGCACGGACCTGAAGCGATTTTTCGACGACAGCGACGAAAGCCAGAAGCAGATTTTCTTTGCATATACATGTGGTAGTCAACGGTCACCACGACGTTGGTACATTAATGGACACAGGTGCGGACTATTCGATCATGAGCGAAAAACTAGCAGCGCACATAAAGAAAGTTGTTACGCCTTGGTGCGAAGCACAAATTCGTACTGCCGGTGGGCACGTAGTCACCCCGATCGGTATGTGCACTATCAGAGTGAGCATTCGGGGACGTACATCTCTCGCCAGCTGCCTCGTACTTCGTGACTGTTCCCGAGACCTAATTCTGAGAGTGAACTTTTTGTGGGAGCACGGTGCTATTATCAATCTTCAAGAGCGTACCAAGACGTTTTGGACAGCTAGATTCTCCGACAAATTTTACGACATTCGTGACAGCACGTTTCGCGTTTCTGACGAAAGCATCACGTTGCCTCCGCGTTCAAGCATCCTAATTAATGTGGTGTCCGACAAGTTACGGGATGGTGAGGTTGTCACCGAAAGCAACTTGGCGCTTTTGTTCACGCTAGGTGTCTGCGCTGCACGCAGCCTCGTCATGCTTTATGACGGACGCTCTGCCTTACTTGTGACTAATTTCAGCAATGAGTACCGGCACCTGTTTTGTGACACCGTCATCGCTTTCGCTTACCCTGTCGCAGACGTTTCTGAATGATTCGCATCTACATCAGCCGACGACGGGCTTCGACCGAGACCAAGCGATGTGCCTTCACTACTTGCAAAAGTTGAAGTCAACTCGACCTTCTCGGAACAGCAACATACTGGGCTACGTGAACTGCTATATCAGTTTAAAGAGTGCTTCGCGTTCACCTCGAAGGTTCGTCAGACACCGATCACCAAACACCGAATAATTACGTATACCGACACCTCGCCCATGAAACAACACCGTTACCGCGTTTCGGCAAAGGAACGTGACGGGATAAATGTTTAAGTCAAAGAGATGTTGAAAGATGACGTTATCCAACTTTCCAAGAGTACCTGATCCTCTCCAGTCATGCTCGTGAAAAAAAAAAAGATGGATCACTGTGCTTCTGCGTGGACTGCCGGAAACTTAACAGCATGACTAAAAAAGATGTCTATTCGCTGCCCCGCATTGACGATTCCCTCGACAGACTGCAGCGGGCCAAATATTTTTCATTGATAGACTTGAAAAGTGGCTACTGGTAGACCGTAGTTGATGAACGAGATCGTGAAAAACCACCTTCGTTACACCAAATGGCCTATATAAATTCAAAGTGCTTCCCTTCGGCCTCTGTTCTGCACCTGCGACATTCCAGAGAATGATGGACACTGTTCTTACCGGTTCAAAGTCGCACACATGCCTAGTTAATCTGGATGATGTGTTTTCTATGACTTTTGAGGAGCATCTGGAGCATCTGCAGAATGTGTTGGAAACGCTCTGCTCTGCTAGCCTGACGGTGAAGCCAGAAAAATGCCACTTCGGTTACAAGGAACTTAAGTTCTTCGGCCATGTTGCCAGTGTGGATGGTATTCGACCAGACCCTCACAGAAGTACCGCTGTGGCCTCGTTTCCCGTTCCACGTGATAAAAATGCAACACGTCACTTTCTAGGGCTATGCGCGTACTATCGCCGCTTTATAGCCAATTTTTATAGGATTGCCGAACCGCCCACTCGACTCAGTCGTGAAGATGTTCCATTCGTCTGGGAGGAAGAACAGGACGCAGCTTTCCCTGCACTACAGGAGGATTTGCAGACACCATCAGTCCTCGCTTACTTTGACCAAGACGCTGATACTAAAATTCATATTGACGCCAGCAACGTGGGTCTTAGTGCTGTCCTCGTCCAACAGCATGAGGGCACAGAACGAGTGATAGTATACGCTAGCCGCACTCTTTCCCGCGCCGAGGTCAACTACTCCACGTCTGAGAAAGAGTGCATCGCTGTTGTATGGGCCACGATGAAATTCAGGCCTTACTTTTACGGACGCCACTTCAAGGTAGTGACCGACCATCATTCGTTGTGCTGGTTAGCAAACCTACAGGACCCGTGTGGGTGACTGGCACGATGGAGGAATACGATTTCCGTCTGCAGGAATACGATTTCCCGATCGCTTACAACTCGGGTTGCAAGCACCAAGATGCCAATTCATTGTCCCGTGCACCTGTTGAAGTTTGTGGCCATGACACCGAGGATGACAGTGGTTTCCTTGGGGTTCTTACTAAAACGAATTTGATTACATGACAGCGCGCGGACGACGAAATTCGCACAGCTATCGAAAACCTTGAAGGACGCAACTTTTTCATACCTCGATGTATTTCTCGAGGTCTGTCGTCGTTCTGTCTGCGAGATGGGGTCCTGTATAAGAAAAATTCCAACGGAAATGAGAGAACCTATCTTCTAGTTCTGCCAACCGAAATGCGTGACGACATTCTTCTAGCCTGCCACGATGAGCCCACATCTGGTCACTTAGGTTCCTCTCGAACTCTCGCTCGAGTTCGACAAGCGTTCTACTGGCCCAAGCTTTCCGCACCGGTTAAGCGATACGTGAAAAGCTGCCAAGAATGTCAACGCCACAAATCCCCGCCACTGAAGCCCGCGGGGCTTCTCCAACCAATAGAACCACCTAGAGTACCATTCAATCCAATAGGAATGGATTTACTGGGGCCCTTTCCGCTATCATCTGCCGGCAACAAGTGGATCGTAGTAGTCACCGACTATTTGACGAAGTATGCCGAAACAAAAGTACTACAACGCACTGCGGCTTCCGACGTCGCCCAATTCTTTATGGACCATATCAGATTGTTCTTCGACTTGGCGCCCCATCGTGCGTAATCACAGACAGAGAAACAGCATTCACGGCCCAGCTCATTCATGACGTATTCAAGCTCAGCTACACGAGCCATCGCAAAACCACGGCATATCATCCGCAGAGCAACGGCTTGACAGAGCGACTCAACAAGACCATCGCTGACATGTAATCCATGTACGTAGATCTACAGAAAAAGACCTAGGACCAGGTGGTAACGTACGTCACATTCGCGTACTCTACTTCCGTCCAGGAAACTACACTATTCACGCCTTTCCGTCTTGCCTATGGACGTGAGGTCCAGACCATGCTGGATGCGAAGCTTCCACACAATTGCGACGCTTTCATCACTCCTAACACTGTGCAGCTTACCCAGTACGCTGAAGAAGCACGCCAGTTAGCATGCCTACACATTACGCACCAGCAGAGTACAGACGCATGCCGCTACAACGCTCGCCACGGACAAGTTGAATACCAACAAGGTGATCGAGTTTGGGTGTGGACTCCAGTCCGATGCCAGGAATTGTCAGAAAAACTGCTCAGTCGCTACTTCGAACCGTAGAAAGTGTTGCGACGCGTCAGCGATGTGAACTACCAGGTAGTCCCTGACGGCGCCTTTTCACTATGGCGGCGAAGGCACTCCTAAGAGATTGCCCACGTATAGTGCAACTGAAGCCGTACTTCACGCGGTAGTGTGACTGCGCATGAACCTTATTGCTGTTTTTTTTTTGTATGCGTGTATTTTCTGTTGGTTCGCCCTGACTTTGCATTTGTACTTTCCGAGCACCAGAGTGATGCCTTTTTTTTTTTTCAGGGGGAAATAATGCCACTTGGCCGCTAGGTACGGTGAGCGCAAGCCAAGGCTGCCCGATAGAATAGAAGACGATGTTCGGGGGCAGCGCGCGCTATGGTTTGTTGTTGATTATTGAAGCAGCCATCTTGCCAATTTTCGGTGCGTCTCCCCGCCAGCTCAGTTCTTCCGAGTGGGTGACCTTTTGTAGCACGTGACAATATCAAGTTAAGATCAAATTCAGATCATCACGCACAATCTTCCAAATGCATTACGTTCATTTTTTTTCAAAATAAATAGTAACACAAAAGTAGCAAGTGTTCGACCACAAGGAAACACTATTAGAAACAAACAAAAATGAGCGTGACTTCCACCACGTCACACAAGGCTACGTCAGAGCAGAACTACTTGTTTCCTACCAATACTCCCGCCTTGGCTATGATTTTACCCTTTCGCCTTTCTATTTCGGGGCCCTAGCTTGATTTGGTACAGAGTCTTTTTTTTTCTTCTTTCATTGCCCATGTTTTCTACGTACACGAATCTATTTGCCCTCAACGCTTCGTACGTGAGCAAAAATCACCTAACTACTGCACCACGTAACAGCTCGAAATGAGCACCCGTGCCACGTGCCGTGAGCGCCCTCACCACGTCATTTCAGATAAATTATCGCCACTCGTTTCTGTTTACAAAGTGAAGGAGAGGTCATTTTTAAAACAAGCAGGCACTGTGCTTAATACAGCTGTTACGACAGCAGCTGCATCTAAGGTTCGTTGCAGCTAGCGGCCGTTAATCGGCAAATAATTGAGGCCTTGGCACCAGCCGAGAAACGTAGGTTGCAGACAAAAAACGAGTTATTATCCATTTTCCTCTCAAATGGTGTTCTATACAGGTTATGCGGCAGCGCAAATGCACACTGAAGATCTTTTTTAATATTTTTATCTCTCATGCGAACCAAAGTAATAGGCTAACCTAAAATGCAAAACATCGTTTTTGTTTTAGGAGGGCAACTGCGGGAGGTGCGGATTAAAAAATCAAGACTAATTGTGCACTTGCATTATCAATGAGCCGTCAGTAGTGGTGGACGCTTTCAGTTTTATGAGCACAGGCTATTTGCTGACTTATGTTCTGAATATGATGATAAAAGATTATATTAGATACGACATGTGTGGTTCATTGGGCTATGTTCGTGGTCACACAGTTGTAAAAAGTGAAGAAACAGCATCAAGGAGACGGCGTACGCGAGCGAATGGCGGCCCTCAATCTGTGTTTCTTCCCTAGTGTTCAGTCTCCTTCACGCTACTGTGGACTTTTAATGGGATTAGAGGCAATATATGATATGAAACTAAAACCATTGAACCCATATATGCTATATATACTTCCTGCTTTCCGCGCATTCTGCAAGCTAAACCTATCTTTAGAGGACTTCTTTTTCTTTTTTTACATTGTTCGTTCGTCTTCAATGATAGCCAGAAGGCGTCGGCAAAGCAGGTAATGTTCATGCAGCCTAAAGTCAGTCGGAAATCTTTTACTGTAAAATGCGCGTGACATCGGAGGTCGGGGTGAAAGCACAATTTTTGCTTGTTTTGTTTTCATTGAACACGTTTCACTAATAGAGTTTATAGTTACTTCCCATCGCCTTAGTTCTTCATCAAAGGCAGCTAGAATGCCCCAATTGTTCAGTGAAGGGATGAGAAGCTACTGATTTCAAGTAAAGACATTTAAAATAAAAGACAGATATATGGGTTTTAACGTTCCAAAACCATCATATATATAAGAAAGACGCTGCAGTGGAGGACTTCAGAAATTTCAATCATATGGGGTTCTTTAACATGCACCCAAATCTGAGCACACTGGCCTACAGCATTTTCTCCCCCATTGAAAATGCAGCCGCTGCAGCCGGGATTTGACCTGCGACCTGCGGGTCAGCAGCCGAGTACCTCAATCACTGGACACCGCGGCTGGGCAAGTTTAATAAATATTTCAGTTGAGTTACGTGGTTAACACATTACAGCACATAGTCCCAAAGTTTTAGAAAAACTTACAGGGTGATTTGGAACGTATTCGTGAGAAATCATGATTTTAACAAACTCAAGGTTGCTTCTACCATATTATTTGGCCTTCAATGCTACTTGAATGCTCGCCATGTTATTAGCTTGAAGAATTTTTTGTCGATGTGGGGTTGCAGCAGTGACTACAGAAATTGAATTCAGTGTGTCTTAGAAACTCAACTACAAAGAAAAATCCCCGCCAGATCTCACGTGCCTGGCAATCGACGTTATGCGAAGCATGTGAAGGGAAGGTGACCATGTTGCAATTTTTTTATTCAGCGTCACGTCATAAAATGACGCTAAATATATTTGCAAATCTTGCACGCACAGTAGTCATATGTTGAAGAGTTGCAGATGTTTATATAACCAGTTGTTTGCACTTGCACAACGACGACAACTGGAACATGCGTATTAGCAACACCAGAAGCTGATATGAAGCGCTGATGCTCGCGAAGATGCTGGCTTTGGACACTGCTACATAAATCAACTTCAGTGCATGACAACGAACCACAATTCACATTAACCCGACGAGACGGCTGTATCAAATGAGTACATATGTAATGTTTATAAACATAGGAAGGCAGCACTGCAACCAGTATTGACATTTCACGAAAATCAGCGTCAATTTGAGAAGTAGTCACGAGACCTCGCGTAGTTCTGTGGCAAAATGTTTCATTGTCACGCAGAATGCCTGGTTTCGATTCCAGCTGGGACCCTGAAATGTATTGCTTGCATTTGTCGGGTCGACGCTACCGATGTCGAGTATTTATTAACGCTCACGTGTTAAAATTTCCCATGTGTGTTCTCGTCGTTCCTGGGTACATACTGAGTGTCAATCACCTGTGGCACATACCCGAATACCTGTGGCACATACCCACCCATGGGTATTTGCCCCTGTCTTGCGGAAAGTGTTTGACGACGTACGCGGCAGGATTGTGACAATATTCATGTCCAGATCAGCGCGTCATATTCGTCAAACTATCTTAGCCTCCCATGGTAATATTGGTTAATAGATAGATAGATAGATAGATAGATAGATAGATAGATAGATAGATAGATAGATAGATAGATAGATAGATAGATAGATAGATAGATAGATAGATAGATAGATAGATAGATAGATAGATAGATAGATAGATAGATAGATAGATAGATAGATAGATAGATAGATAGATAGATAGATAGATAGATAGATAGATAGATAGATATATAGATAGATAGATAGATAGATAGATAGATAGATAGATAGATAGATAGATAGATACGCACAAAGTCACCGAAGTTTGCAAAGAAATGCTTCGCATTTAAAACAAACAACTGAAGTTCACCAAAGTTATTCTGTACGCGTTGCATTGACCGGGGCTTGCATTTACCGGGGCTTGCATTGAAATTCGAATTACAAACGCTGGAGCGGTGGTGTGGGGTGGTATTTTTCATTAGACTGCTGTGCGCGTAAGAACTATGTAGGCTAGTTGATTGGATTGCTCTTGCATACATAAGATATTACTTCAAGACCGCACTTTGGTCTTTGGCCTGACGCAATCAATTCAGTTGTAGTCACAAAACCAGTTGTAGCCTTTTCTTATTTGATTCATAAGCGGGGTTTAACGTCGTAAAACTACCGTATGAATATGAGAAACACAGCAGTGGAGTATTTGTACCACCTGGGGGTTTTTAACGTGACCCTCAGTTTTAGCACACAGGCCTACGACATTTAGCCTCCATCAAAAATGCAGCCGCCACATCCGGGATTGGATGCAGTGACCTAAGCACCTTTAGCGTTAATAATGACACAGAGCAATAGTATTAGAAACTTCACTGACTATTGTCCGCATGCGAATAAATCACGCTCTTTCATTTTCAATACGCAAAACTAACTTGGCCAAAGCGTCACGCTACCCTGTAATGACGACCTGAGGGAGCAAGTGGCTACAGTGTTGGCACAACGCGTAGGCTGGCATGTACGCGCCTCCCTTTCACATATTATTTTGTCGTCTCCATTTCCTGCCTTCTGTTATCCCGAGAGCTTAGTTTCATGCGCTACACTTTTGTGTATTACAGCTACTGCCCCTTTGAACTTACAAAACCCTTTCTCGGCCGCCTGCGCTTCATAGGGTATGACGAAATTTTTCAACTGAGAGCATTGGTAGCATTTAATTGTCCGAGGATTTAGATGTTGCTACCATACCACGCTACTCTGTATTGCGCGCTTAGAATTGCGTACGCGTGAATAATGATTGATTTGTGGGGTTTAACGTCCCAAAACCACCATATGATTATGAGAGACGCCGTAGTGGAGGGCTTCGGAAATGTCGACCACCTGGGGTTCTTTAACGTGCGCCCAAATCTGAGCACACGGGCCTACAACATTTCCGCCTCCATCGGAAATGCAGCCGCCGCAGCCGGGAATCGAACCCGCCACCTGCGGGTCAGCAGCCGAGTGCCTTAGCCACTAGACCACCGCGGCGGGGCGCGTACGCGTGAATAAACGCAACAGAAGTGGTCGTGGTCATTGCTCTTTCTAAACAATATGCGCGCACAAGTTGTCTTTACCCCAGCAAAAAGAACTCATGCTGTGCACTTTTTTTTTTCTGCCCAGTGCTTCGCAACAGCTTTATTTAGCTCCTCCAGACAACGAAACAGCACGCTTCGCTTCTCCACGCTGAGCGAAGAAAGAACCGTTACGCGAAACGCCCACGATTAGTCGTTCACACTCGAGAGCTGAGATTTATAGTTCGCTAGCCAGGAGCCAAGTGCCACTGAGCGCTAACGACTCCGAAACGCTTACACCAGAGCACCAGGGCTGACGGAGAAGATGAAACAGGGAGAGAATGGAAGTACTGTTCGTGACATGTTAAGTTATGGGGAGAAGATCCGTGCCGAAAGTCATGCCGGAATGGCATGCCAAGCGTTTTACTGAAAAACGCTTTCACTTTCCCCCTCTATAAGCACGGGGCCAAGGTGGACTTTTTTGTTGTTTTATTATTAATTTTTTTAGGGCCTCGTCACAAATTGTGGTGTTCGCTATGCCTAAACAGACTTTGTGGCAGGTGGTTTTTCACGCCGACCGCTTCTTCGAGCAAAAGTAGGATGAAGACCGCGTGGCTTGTTTGTTTTCGCGCTCGCTTGGGTTTAACTGCGGTAGTCACAAAGCATAAAGAAAAAGAAGCAAAAAAAGAACAAACAGGTGGGTTTAAGCTTTCTTCTTCACACCAGAAACATGCATAATGGCGATGCACCAAGTTATTACAAAACGTAGATAACATTTAATGTTGCGGGCAAGTTAGAGCGACTCCTTCAAAGTAACCGTAATTAACCTCAATAAAAGAAGGAAAGAGAGAAAAAAGAATACAGCTAGAAGTGAAGCTTTATGGGAGGAGAAAGAGATGGTAAGAATGGCAGTTAAAGCTCTCTACCTTGCATAGCACATCCTACTACTTTTTTAACATCCACTCCTTAGAGTCGAGGAAGCACTGGCTTTTGTTTTTCGTCGCGCATAAGAGGCAAGTGTGTTTAGAAAAAGTGGGCGACGATTTAGAGTACTAGGTACCTGACTATGGGAGAGCATAATGCCGTCCCGTGGGCGTTTATTGGGCCCTGTTGACAAAAATTACGCCATTTACATCACAACGACGGCAAAGCGCCACATGAAGAAAACGGCAATACAGCGCTGACTGCATACGGTGCGCTGTATAGGCATAGCTGTAGAAAACTCTCGTGCCAGAGCTTGGGTGGGGGATATGAAGTTCGGACACCGCAAGTCATGATGCCTGTGTAGTTGTGACACTTTCCCTTGCTTCATTTATTTCTTCAGTCTTTCAGTCCGAAAACATAATGCACTTGACAAAACGCAAAACGCTTACTATGCAAACCTGTTTTGTGTGCATGAGGGCATGAAACATTCCTACCCTAATTTTTCTTTCAATTACGTTCTTTTCAACGTACATTGCAATGTTACCCCCCTCCCCAAAGCATCATTAGTGCTTTACTACCAAATAGAAGAAGCCAAAGTTATCACTTATCATTAGACATGATTATCGTATCGCTAAGTTGTCACATGACGTGAAACCAGTGGAAGCTTCTTAGGGGCGAAGCTCTTTAAGCCGTGGGTCGTGCGTCCCCGATGTATGTAGTACTAGTAGCAGGTAGCCACCTCTCGTTTAGACGTGCAATATACGCTGGATGGCGGTACTTGTATATAATAAAAAGATGCGAGATGGTGGTATTTGAAGTGTTCACTAGATGGACGGACGGGCGGATGGACAGACGTACAGACAGATGGGTGAATGCATGGACAGACAGACAGACAGACAGACAGACAGACAGACAGACAGACAGACAGACAGACAGACAGACAGACAGACAGACAGACAGACAGACAGACAGACAGACAGACAGATGGACGAACGGACGGATGGGTCTAGTGAACGATTCACGATTAACCGATAAAACTGTTTGAGGATTCGCACCACTTATTATCATTCCCTCCGTGGATATGCTGAGATATTTAAAAAACTACATAACTCTGAGCAGTTGGATATTGTAACAGTTTTTCAATTTAAGGATTCGGTGGTCCCGATGTGTGGGTTTGCAATGTGACGTAAAGCATCTTCTCCTACAATAGTTCACGTAAGTGATGCTACTACAATTATCTTCTTTCACGTGATTCAAACTCTGACGATTCGCACCAACCGTTCAGAAGTCTGTTGCATGGAAAATGATGATAACCAATGCAAGCTGATGAACAAAGGCTGACTTCTAGCCTTGTTGGCATGAAATGTCTGAAGTGATTTAGCGCAGGTTTTTTTTTTCAAGACAGGGCAAGACAAAATGGAAACACATATTTGCTAACTTTCAAGAAATTGTTTATTTGAATCTATATCACACATATCTATACATTAAACCAGCACTAACGCATGCGCAGATACATTTATTACCCCATCGTTGTCAGTGACAAACAAATACCTTTTTGTCCCTAATGAAACTGTATCAGCACATTTGCGAGTAGTAGATCGATAGATAGATAAGCGTGATCTGGATCCAAATAAATCATGTGTTGAAAGTCAGCTCTTCCTGTGTCCCCACTGCCATATCCTGTAATGTTAAAATCTGCGCTAAAGCAATTCAGACAAGCTAATCTAAGTATCCTTGCACCTAATAGTCATAATTCGACGCAAGCACATCCTAATTAGGCAAGCTTTTAAATGGTGTGAAAAAAAATGAACTTGCATGTGACAAAAACCCCAAGGTGCTTCTGACGTTCGTATGTTAAATTACACGGTGGCTGAAGTACTTACATTTAGTATGAACCTTTTTGTGTTTTAGATGGCTCCAAAACACTTCTATCAAGTAACCATGAAATTAATTCATTGCAAGAGCTTACTGCTTCATGAATTCAACGCCACAAAAATTTTGGGAATCCTTCCGGTGCGACCGGAGATACAAAGGTTTGTCGCATGATGCAATTGCATTTTCTCTTCTTTCGTCCCGACTAAAGCGCTAAAAGCTAAGCAGGGAGAGATCGCAGGGCCACAGAAAAATGTCACGCGCGCTTCGCGACCTTGAGCACTTTTTCTTCTTTTTTTTCTTCGAATGCGCGTCTTTTTCAGTGTGACCGCGCATGCACGCGTGGATAACAAGCGGCCTCCCATGGCAATTTCTGTAACGAGCGGGCGCGCCATGTTCAATTCAGCCAATGGCTGATAGAAGGGCTCTCTACGTGTGATTTTTGGGTTTATTGCGTGATTTTTCGAGAGAAGAGAGAGCAATTTTTAGCTGAATTTGATGATTTATCGTGAATTCCAAGCCGCGTGCTGCGCTATAATATTTGGCTCGCGTGTTGTCGGGAGCCTCTACTACCGATCAGCAGCGTTTCCTGAGCATGCTCAAAAAGTGTTCCAGGGCCCCTTTAATAATATTATCTGAGGTCTTGCGTCCCCGAAACAAGATATGATTGTGAGAGATGCCGTAGTGGAGGGCTTCGAAAATTAAGAGCTCCTGCATGGGGTTCCTTAAGGTAAACCGACATTGCAGAGGACACGAGCCCCAACCATTTCGCCTGCATTGAAATGCGGCCACCGTGGCCGGAAACGAATTCGCGACTTATTCGGTTAGCAGTCGAGCACCCTAGCCACTGATCCACCGAGGTGGACAATTTTTGTCTCTTTGTCAGTCCTGTTTTATTAGTTAGTAGTTGAACTCTTGCCTGCGCCTCTTTAAAATGCATTTTAAAAATCACATCACTTAGGTTTTTTCAGGGTTATTGTTCATTTTTCGCGTACATAATTACTTTGATACTACATACATATGTGCGAAAAAAAATGCTAATGTGAAAGACGAAACCAACAACGCATATATCCCAAAAAGCCTCCGCAGCTTCCGGCACCTCACCATCATCTACTGCATGGACGTGCGGCAGTTTTTTAGCACTTCCGCAAAGGTGTGGTTAGAATGATAATTATACACTCTTGATTATGAAAAAGTCACTGTGAAGAATGGGAGCTCCTTCGAGAAATCAACAAAAATTGCTCGAAAATACATCAACCAATACAAAAAGATGGAAGATCTCATGGCGAACACTGCTGACAAGAATAATGGCTTCTCTTTCAAACATCTATCACACTGACAAGAAGCGTGGATTTCTCGCATACGTATCAGCTAGAAATCGCACAACAGCCATCGTTTGCTTCTATTTTGTGTTCTACGTGTATCTACGTATTCACGTGCACAGTGAGTTTGTTTCGTTGCTTTTGCTTGTTGCAGCCGCCGTATACATTCCTCTTCCTAGACTCAGCGATCTCCAATACTTCTCGGGTCTCTCAACCATGGTATTCAGAAACAACGCCGAGGAATCACAAGCACTGGCTCGAAAGGCACGCGCTGTCGACTTCTCAATATATCAAGAGCTTCCGTACTTTATCTCTTGAAGTGCATCGGCTCTATTGATACAGACACACACTGGACTGGCAGTAGTTCGCTGAGGCAGTGAATCAAATGAAGGAGGTGCCCATTTAGAATGATTCGAGAAACATGGCGCTGTGAAACTTTCCACGCTTGAATGCAATTCGAAGGAATGCGTTTCCCCTGAAATGTTCATTTTTTTTGCTTTTCTTGCTGGAATAAGAGCACCACCCCGACAAGCTCTGACAAATTTAAATGAAAAAAAAAATACATTTTCACGGTGTACTTTGTCGCCGATTCGGTTTACTTTTTTTTTAATGTGGATGGCAGCAACTGCGAAATTGCTATAAATGCTGTACAGCCACTTTACAAGAACATTTTCAGTGAATGAATGCAGCATTTCTTACGTTCGTGGAAGTTTGCCCAATTCATACCGCTTTGCATGCCCTGCACAGAACTTTTGATAGACATGAGTTTACTCTTTTTTTAATGTGAAGGCAGCAACAGTGAAGTTTCCAGAAATGGTGTAAACATAAATCTACATTACAAGAAGATTATTCCAGTGATTTAATGTACAATTTCTTATGCTCCTGCAAGCTTGCCTGATTCAGACCACTTTGCATGTAATGTTCAGAACTTTTGATTGCAATGCATGGCGTCTGCTTGCTGAAAGGTATTCACACCACTATAAGTTGGTCTATGGCGACACAAGCACTAACAAATGGCCCTAACTAATGTATAATCTTCTATGAAGAGAATATATCAGGTACCGATCTTTTCCAATAATACACTAAAATTACGTCACTGATATACATTTTTTCATGCTCAATAACGCCACTTTCCCACAGATCATTTCAATTGAGTGGTTGGTTGTGTAAATTATTGGCTTCAGCGATTATCTGCATCAATTGCGTCTACCAAAGCTTGTGAATTCCAACTGCATATAATTACAACTATCCCGCAAGAGATATCGCATGACATGTTGGTTTAGAACGAAGTCTTTTCTGATAGCTCATTGAAGCACATTTCAAAGCAAAATCTCACCGCTGTAGCTAAGAAAACAATGTACACCCTATCCTTCCATATGCAAAATGAATGAAGTGTATTGTTTTGTGAAACGTGGGCGCTTAAGGGCGTTTTCTAATTTCTGCGATAACCTTGATTTTCGTAATTTCCTTCAAGCCAGTTTATAAGCGTTCAAGCAGTGTCACATTCTGTGTGAAAACAGAATTTGATTGGAGATCAATAGGGCAAACATTCTGGATTTCTATTGATCATGATGATGGAGTACTATGAAAGGACTCAAAAAGGCAGAAGGCAGAAAAAATAACCACGAAAAATAACCACTACAAAGAAGAATTGGCGAAGTAGAGCCGGAAGATGACACAGAGAAAGATACGACAGAAGAAAAATTGCGGCTGATCTTTCTAGAAGACAGCATAACACGAAAGTATACATATAAAACGTGTTTTCACACAGGTAGTTGAACGTTTATTGTGAATTATTTCGCCACAAGTGCGAAGGAATGAATACCGCAGCAACTGATTGTAAAGCCACGCGATGAGCACCATGAAGCATGAAACTTGCATCGCACTCCTCAAGCAGAAAGCATGCACGAATTGAGTAAACACATGACCGGCGCGGACTACAACTGTTGCACATCGGCACTTGAAGCGGGCTGTTAATTCTAAGAAAGACGCACGAAACGAACGTACAAGTATACGACACAGGACAAGCGCGAACAACTGTCACAACTTTTACTTTTTCGAGTGTGAGTAGCGTGCTCCCTTTGTAAACGCGGCAACGACAGAAAGCCCAGTGTTTCGTAAGAAAGCCATCAAAGCTAGTTACACGGTATTCCGCATCGCTGTGGGATCTTCATGTGATATGGCGTGCATAAACATATATCTGGTGTATGATATAGCCCCCGTGAAAGCAATTAAACATCGCTACACTTTCCCAGTAACACAGAGAACAAAGCTAATAGAGACGTTAAATGTCGCCGATGTGACCACAAAAGGCACAAAACAGGGAAGCGCATGGTTCCGACATGAATGACCATGCCAAGGTGTGTGCGGAGTTCGTTCTTATCTAGTACAACAGCGTCGCTTTTTCTCAGGAACGTCCGCGGATTACAAGTGATTAATCTTAAAACTACCGAACACCTTTATTGATTGCGTATGACATCTTTGTTGTTCGAGTAAGTGTTATGAATGAAATTAACTTTGTTTGGACCAGGCTCTTTGTGCTTCAGGCCTAATGTGGGTCCTCCTCAGTCCGCCTCGCTATAGCTCGCTGCCGTCGCTCGAAACCGGTTTGCCAATCGTAGCTGGTTGTCAGGGTCTTGCATCACCATGAGGCAAATCCTCCCACTGGTCTTCGAATGCTTCCTCTTTATCCGTTCCTTTGTCTCCGTTTGCGTTTGCGCTTGGCGGTGGCGACGGTGGTATGTCCGGATTGTTGCGACACTCCAGCACCATGTGGCGAAAAGTGTTGCGCGCGTCTGGAAAGCAAAACTTGCAGTCCCGCCTGAACGTTCCAGAATACATAGCGTGTATCAATGTTTCGTGCGGGTGCGTTGCGCCTTGTAATCTTCTCCATGTGTCCGCTTGTTCTCTACTGAGACTCGTGTGCTGGCGGGTACCACTTCATCTGCTTCCTGTAATGTGCCAAAATATCTGCGTATTTCTTCGGTATGCGCTCATGCTCATCGTGACAGCCATCGGTACGTGATCCCAGACTGTCGGAGATGACTTGGCGTGCATGATCTCAAGCCACGGCGTGCGCCACCTAGTTCCCCGCGAGACTCATGTCCGGGTGTCCAAATGATGGTTATTTCGTCTACCTTGGTGTTTTTAAGACATGTACTGCTACCTTTCCAATTCTTCCGTTCATGTATTTTTTACACGCCTCTTGCGAATCACCTACCACGGTAGCCGGCGTACTCTTGCATGTAGCGATGGCCAGGGCTATGCCCACCTCTTCCGCTGTACTCGCTTTCTTGGCACGTATGAATGCTGCTCTCAATTCTTTGTCTCTTTCGTCGATCGCAATTATAGCAAAATGGTCTTTTGTAAAGGAAGCCGCTGCCATCGTGTATCTCACGTTTTCTTCATTACTGTTGGTGCGTTGTAGTATCTGCTTGAGCAGTTTAATCCTGGCTTGTCTTCTTTCTTTGTCGTATTCGGGATGCATGTTCCTTGGTATGTTGCTTATATGCAAGTTATTTCTGATTTCGCATGGACGTGCATGTCATCCTCAATGCGGCAACCCAAATCTTGGAGCAAGGCTCTACCCATATTCTTCAGCTGCAGTCTCTCCAGCTAGTTAACATTGTGTGCTTCCGTTAGCTCTTCCCATATGTTGTGCGCTTCCATTTTACGCAACTGTTTCGTGGCTAAGGAAGGTGACAGGACCATGGCCATCTTGTGGACTTTTCTGTTAAGAGTGTTAAGCCTAATTCTCTGGCTATTCTTCATATCTATATACTTCATATCTTCATATCTACGTACGTGATTATGCTTCTTACAAACGCCTCGATAATTTACATGCAATCTTCTTTTTTCAGTCCGTGGCTTTTGCTTGTCACCCTTTTTATGAGGTGACTGACCTTTAGCACGGTTTTCTGAACCTTTTCTAACTCAGCTCTTCCGGCCCCATTCATTTGAATTAGTAGTCCGAGAATGTGCAGCGTTGAAACCTGAGGAATGACGATGCCTCCCCCTTCATTTCTGAGTCCCGTGTCGGCGGTGGTTGTCGGCCTCTTGAGCGCTTTCTCAGCATTGAGAGTTGATACTTTTCTGGGGCGCACGTCGGTCCTCATGCTCTCAGATATCTTTCTGTTCGGTCGCCCGCTTCTTGCAGAGCGTTTTGCTGTTGGCCTGTGGAGCCTTTCGTAATCCATATGGTGAGGTCGTCAGCATATATTGCATGGTCAATCCCTGCTATTTGTTGGAGTTCCTTTGATAACGAGCTCATTGCCAGATTGAAGAGGGTTGGAGAAATAGCGGTACCTTGGGGGGTACCCTTCGGTGGTATTTCAAACTTCTCAAAATGAAGTTGCCTATTCCCACTGTAGCTGTCCTTTTTTGAAAAAAAAAAGATCCAACGTAGTTATACACTTTTTCTCCGTAGTTATACATGTTAAGGTGTTGCAATATGGCTTCGTGCGACAAGTTGTCAAAAACCCCTTTCACGTCTAGTGCAAGAATGGCTCTCTGGGCGTGCGTGGCCGTCTATGACTTATTTCTTTGATTGATTGATTGATTGATTGATTGATTGATTGATTGAATGATTGATTGATTGATTGATTGATTGATTGATTGATTGATTGATTGATTGATTGATTGATTGATTGATTGATTGATTGATTGATTGATTGATTGATTGATTGATTGATTGATTGATTGATTGATTGATTGATTGATATGTGGATTTCAACGTTCCAAAACCACCACATGATTATGAGAGACGCCATAGTGGAGGGCTCTGGAAATTTCGACCACCTGGGGTTCTTTAACCTGCTTCCAAATCTAAGCACATGGGCCTACATCATTTCCGCCTCCATCGGAAATGCAGCCGCCACAGCCGGGATTCCATCCCACGACCTGCGGGTGAGCAGCCGAGTAGCTTAGCCACTAGACCATCGCGGCGGGGCTATGACTTTTTTCTTGATCTGCAGTTGGATGATTTGCGTGAATATGTGAGCTCTGAAGCCGAACATCATCTTTGGGTAATGTCCGTTGTCCACGAGATATTCGTCCATGCCATTGTGCACCATGTGCTCGTGCAGTTTTCCAGCAGACGAAGTCAGGGGTATAGGTCTTATGTTCTGAATTCTCATAGGCTTCTTCGACTTAGGAATAATGATAACCTCAGCATGTTTCCATTCCGGTGGTACTTTGCCACTGTCCCAACAATCATTGATATATTTCAAGAGAGCGTCTAGAGATGGTCCATCTAGATTACGGAGTGTCTTGTTATTTATTCTGTCATTTCCCGGTGCCGCGTAGCCGGTGAGCTTGCTGAAGGATCTCTCTATCTTCGCCACAGTGAAGGGTCGATCTAGTTCTACGTTGCCGTTGCCACAGTACTCATCAGAGCATGACAATGTCTTCCGCGTTTCCATTGTGGTTGTGTATGAGTGTGTACTTGATGTTTTGCTGCGGTTTTTGTGTCTTTCTTGGCTAAGAGATTTTTGAGTATAGCTCATGTGCACTTAGTCCTTAGGATTCCTTAAAGCTTGTTAGAAGTGTCATGCCAGTTCTTTATTTCCAGTTGTTGAGAATACTCTTCCGCCTCCTTGAGCAACTTGGATATTCGAATCTTCAGTTTGCGGTTGCACTTGTGACGTCGCCAACGCTTCTCGAGGCCTCTTCGCACCTCCCACAAGTGCAGTAAATGACGATCAACAGCGGGTGTGACGCGTGACAATTAGATCACCCGTATGTGCTTCTCCGCTTTTTCTACGATTCCTCGAGTCCACCTTTCTATGTCGTCTATTGTAGCATCAGTATCACTCTCGTCCTTGCAAAAGGCTCGCCAGTCCGTTATCCTGGCTTTTCCGATTTTGTCGCCGACTTGTGGTGTAGGATGATTGTTTTTATATATAGTGGTCGCTTCCCAAATTTTTTCTACGCAAGTTCACTCATTGTGTTTGATGCCTTGTACAAACGTGAGGTCCGGACTGGTGTTTCTTGATACACTGCTGCCAAGGCGCATGCGTGCCTGAGGGTCGTTTAACTGGATGAGGTGGTGCTGTTTCACGACGTTGTGCATGTGTTCTTCTTTTTTTCTGTGAAGCCGTGTAACCCCAGGCTACGTGGAGAGCATTAAAATCACCAACCCCTATTAGTCCGTTGCCCTGGCTGAGCTTTTTTACTTCTCTCATCAGCTTATCTAGATTTTTTCTGTGGCCTTTTGGAGGGGTGTACACGTTTAACACAATGAGCTTTGCTGCTGTTTTTTTCTCAGGCACAATATCCATGAGGGTGTGCTCAATGCGCTGATCGATGCTATGTTGCTGAGCATTCATGGTCTTTCTCGTCAATGTTGCAGTTCATAATTTGCCATCGCTGGCATGAGTGACGTAATTTCTCACCTTGAATTCGTCAGCATCGGATTCTTGTAGTGCTACAACATCAGGGTCGAATATCAAGCATAATTGAAAAAGGTTTCTTGTTTTACTCCATATAAAATCACAGTTCTATTGTCAAATTTGGAGGTTTGGGTGCTGCTTGTCTTAGACTTTAAGTTCAGCTTTTTTTTTTCGCCATCTTTCTTACTTGTCCGCAGGATCTTAGCTTCTCTCACTGGTTACTTAGGGTTATCGCGGGCATTCTCTCTTTATTCCAGTGTAATAATGAGCTGACTGAAGGTTTCCCCCGACTGCATCATTTTCTTCTCTAGTGCCCGAATCTTATTCTCCATTTCGCTCTTGAGTGTTTGGAGCCCACTTTATAGCATCTGTGACACCGTGCTCTGAACTACCTGAGGTACCTTGGACATCATGTCGTTTATGATGACTGCCATATTCCTGTTGATGTGGTCTTCAAGCACGCGAAGGTCTTTCTGCGTTGTCTCTGTTTGATTTGCGAGTGTTGCTGCCTTCGGGTTTGGAGGCGATGCTTGTCTGGTTGACGGTGTATCTGATTGAAATGTTTGCACATTTTTCTCTGCTCTCTCCATAGATTTTCTATTCCTCGCATAAGGTATGGAAGCTGTTTCTCTGTGTTGGCTTTCTTCTCTTGCATCCTCTTCTTTTACCCTCCTAGTGCTCGCTCCAATTCTCCGTTTTCACTTCGAAGAAGCGCTAACTTTTCTTCGTAAGTAGATTGTGTCGTTGTGTTCATAGTAGTTTTCGTCGACAATTGACTGTGCCCTGTGACAACGTTGGCCCAGCTTAGCTTTCTCTGCACATTGTCGGGTTCTACATCTGTCGGCGTTGTCCTGCGGATGGTCAGATCCTTTCTCCGCGAGTTCGATTTCAACTTGGATCTGGGCATTCTCTTTTGTTTGTTCTCACTCACTGACTGTGGTGCTGGCGGCACCACGTGATGGTTGTCGTTCGTGTTAGCAACATCGTTTTGATACCCGAAGCTTTTCTGCTTCGACCTCGATCAGTCCCGGAATCTTAGCGGAGATGGGGTCGGCTTCAGCTTCCTCCGACAATCTTTACTCGCCGTTTCATGTGGCATTTCGCAGAGCCTACATTTTGGTTAGCATTTATGGCTTTTGGGGTCAGTGTTCTGTTGACCACAGTTGTTGCATATGTCGTTGTGAGGATTAGGGCAGACGTCTTGCTTGTGTCCTATGCACCCAAAGGACCTACAGTATTGAATTGACTTTTTGTATGGTCTGCAGTGGCAAAGTGTGGATTTAACTTTAACGTAGAATGGCACATGCGGACCTTGAAAAGTTATCACTGCTGACTTCAATCTGCCTATCATTCTGGGGTATAAGATTTTGCAGTTGTTCATAGGAAGGAGATCTTCTAACTGCTCATCCGTGGTGCCTTCGTCGATTCCGTGAACACCACCCGCACGCTGCCCGGAATCGGCTCTCGATACGGTGCGAGTTCGAATGTTGTTTGTCCTATTTAGATGTTTGTTACTTGTGCAAGTTTCAGTGCACACTCTTCCTCTTCAGTACTCGCCAAAATAGGATCTGGTGCCACTGCGTCTCTATAGTGACTTTACTATCACGTTCCTGGAGTGGGGCTTCACATTCTTGGGCTAGTCCTCTTATTATAATTTCGTCTTTCCAGTTTGATATCTTCATTTGAGTTTGAGGTCTGTATACTATCTTGTAATGTTTTTTTTTCGGAAGCGATGGAACCACTGGCCAGCGAGAAAATCGCTTGCTTGCGTTCGCGCATTGCGTGCAAAGATATAAGCTTTTTTCAATACTGTCGAATCCAACGTGATATGAGATTCATTGAAACATTACAATAGCCAAATATTGCATTTTGCATTGCTTGTGGTTAAAACAAGTGATATCAATGTTTCCATAAAATAGGTCAGACCCAAGTATGCACTGTGGCCCAATTTCCCTGGGCCTGGCAGAAAGAAGACTTTGAGAAAACTGGGAGCAGGTGCTTGGCCGGAAGTGGTTATAAAAGAAATAGTTCATGCTTGTAGCAATGTGTGCGTGCTGTGTGTGTTTGCAAGTTTTCATGTGTGTATGTTCGTGTGTAGAGGTGTGTGTGTGTGTGTGTGTGTGTTTGTGTAGAAGTAGTGCGCGAGCAGTGAATCCTGTATGTCTTGCCTGATTGTCCACGTAATGCCAGGGTTTGTCTAGACAAAGTGGGAGAATGAAGGTGCTGACTTATTGACTCTCCTCGGTGCGGCCTTTACTGCCACGCAAATTACCCATGGAAGCTACCTTCAAGGGCGAGAGATAGAGATGTAGGATTTACAGAGGTGAATGGCCTATCGGGCACGAATTCTGCGTGTGGGGCTCTTGTACAGATTAAATGAAATGAAAAAAAACTTTGCTGCTGTACGAATGTGGTAACCAAATTTAAAGCAGCAAGTTGGGTTAAATAACAACACAAACAGGCATGGCTAATAGCCTGCATGGATGGAAAAAACACACACAAAAAATGGCCCCGCATCTGACACCGGAAATGACACCGGAAATGACACCGGAAATGTCGTCGAAAGACGATAGTCTTGCGTCTTAAGAGAGTAAACAAACCGTTTATTTGATGTTCTGCTCAATCAAATCGGTGATTGGTATTCAGGAGGTGCTTTGTTAGAGTGCCTCGAGATTGCAGTGGAGGCAATCGAGCGCATCATGTCACGTCACGTGTGATACATGAGCGCTATCTGGCAGTTTTCTTCGAAAACGAAGCGCGCGGCGTGCGCGCCTGTCTCGGATGCTATAAGGTGTAGAACTCAAGGCGACGGGTAGGTGCCACCACAGTGTCGTCTTAGCAAAGCGTTAGAAACACTTGCCTTTTCGTGCAAGCGTTACATGGTCATCGCAGCGTGATAAACGCTACGGTCCTTAGAATTACTTATGCTTTTTCTAGTGACACACATACAGAATATTGACGTGTTGTTACGGTGCCTCAAATATGCACAATAATTGATTTTTAATTGGCAATCACACAAGAATGAACGCTGAATCTTGAGCAATATTGGTGGGCGCTGCGGATGGGGTTGGCCATTCGGGGTATTGTCTGGTGCCTTTTAGGGTACCGTTAAAGCGGACAAACAGACAAATGTACAGACAGACACAAAGACAAAAATTTTTGCGTCGAAAGTCCCCACTATCGTCTTTAAAACTACGACACTAAAGTCAGGTTGTTGTTCTTTTTTATTATCAAAGAATAAATTGTTTTGGGGAGTGTACGAAAAGAGAGTCGCGCGTCTACAAACACATGTGCCTCGGCTTACCGCACTCGTTTCTCACGGGAGGTTTTAGTCTCAAAATACCACTGCTGTCGATGTGGCCGACATGCTTGTCAGTAATTAGCTGTACGCGGGGGAAACTTGTAGAGAAGGTTTCTGTGGAGATTAAGCGCAATCAATACTGCACAGCCGGTGTCTTAAACCATTGGTCCTTGTTCACTGTATGCTCACTACCTCGGTTTATGCTTTACGGCTTAGCTACTTTAATTCCACTTTCACAATGCCTCGAGGCTCTGAATCAACTTTTTAGGTTAACGAGACTCTCCAACGTCAGCGTGAAATTTCTTTGAAGGAATTTCTTTAAAGTGAAGCTTTCATTTTGGACATCGGTGCCCAGTGCTGACCCTAATTGCTTTTTTTCACTGATTCGTACGCATAAATAACACAATTTGTATTACCCTAAAGTCAGATATTTTAGTGTCTGGTAGCCAGCATGCACAAGCCTCCTATGTCCTCATCCCTCTCCAGAAACCTCTTTGGGCTGGCTGACATCGAACTATGTGGTGCGAAGGCTTTATGATGTGCCTAATGACGTGCCGTCACTCTTGAAGCGAATCGTTGTTTCATGAAATGCAAGCAGTTCTGATTCACGCGGGTAATTCCGTATGGACGTGCGTCCATACGAACGCACCACAATATGTTCTCCTCACCGCAGGTGTTGGAGCGATGCCAAGTAGGTCACGCCACATCTGCGCATTACCGTCACGTTCCCCCGCACGCTTCTCTCGCCAGTACGCACTGACGTCACTCTCTCCCGCACCCATGGCATGCTCGCTGCCGCGCCAGCAGCTGCTGGCACTTCCGCACCCTCGCAATACCCGCTCGCAACACTTCTCTCGCTTGACCGTGTCCACCTTCCGCCACACTGACCACCCGTCGCGTTTAAACACTCTTCCGGCTCGTTTACCTGCGATGAAACTTACATGAAACGCAACCCGCCTCCTATGTCTTTGCGTTTCCAACAAACATTTGCTCGACTAGACGCTACACCGAGTTTCGCTTTAAACCATTCTTCGAGCACCCGTGTCCACGTTCGTTTCAACCGGGTCAACGCCGTGCCCACCACTGCTGCTTCGCATTCCACCAGGTTCCCTTCGAAGAAATGGCCCATACTTTCAGATGCGAAGCAACTCTATGACTTGGGTGTGTAACACTGTACGTACATGCGTTCGTACGAACACGCCGCAAAGCGTTCCGCTCATCGCAGAGGTTGGAGCGGTACCAAGTAAGTCACGCCGTAACTGTGCGTTGACGTCACTCTCCCCTCGCAGTGCACGCTAAAGTCACTCTCTTTCTCGCCTGCCACATACTCACCACACCGCCCGCAGCTGCCGACTCGTCCGTTCACCCGCAACACCAGCCGCTATAACCACTCGCTACACTGCTAACGCGTCCGTTTTCGAGCAATAAACTTGACGTGCGCCTTACGAACGCGTTGGAACATATCTGTACGTGTCACAAGACCTACGCCAGCCATCGCCTCTGACGAATCTTCAAGCGCAATAAGAATCCTTGCCTGCAAGAACAACAATGCTTTTACACAAAAATTATGATGATTTATGGCGTATTGGGAACCCTGCAAGTGGGCTTGCAGCAGCTACGCAAGGAGGCCGCTCTTCCAGTTTTTGCAGTGAGAATGCTGCTCGCCCCGAGCAGGCTCGGTGGTTTTTGTTTCGACTGTGCTTCAAGGTCTTAATGTTAAGCGAAGCCGTGATGCACTGGGCGTATACACAGTAAGACTCTTTGTGTGGAAACGTAGTTGACTGCGTAAACTGTTAAACATCTTCGGCATGTGACCTTTCACCCTGAGCAAAGTGCTTCGACTGTGATCACGACCTCAGCAGCAGAGACGCGACTTCAGTGCCCGTTCGCTATTTTAGATGCGGAGCATCTCTTGCTTGCAGGAATGTTACGTGTCCATAATCCCAACTCACACTACGCGTGCGTGACTCTCCTCCTTTCCTATCTTCACCAACTGCACGTTACTCTCTCCACTGCTCTCCTACCAGCTGCTTGCCCTCGCTCCCCCATTGCACGTGGGCGTCCACTCAACTCTCTCTCTCCTCTCCTACGCTATTTTAGGGACGAAGCTCCTTAAAGCGGCACTCGGTCGTCTTTCGTCGCAGTCGTAATACGTAACCAGTCTTACGCTTTCACCTGCAAAATGGTGCCAGTGAGAGATTTCTCCTGTGCGTTCTTGAACAATAAAACATTCGCAGCGTGTGCGTTAACTAAAAGCCGAATTCTCCTGTCTCTCATTCCCAATAAGCAGCCATTGGCATGTACATCTAGCACTATCTGACAAGAAGTGGTTGCTAGGTTATGCTCGCTGGGCGTAACCTCCGTGGTTTTAAAAAGGGTCAGTGAGCGTTAGGCCGCAGTGCCATGAATACAGTGAACTAGTCATCATCATCATCATCAACCTGACTACGTCCACTGCAGGACAAAGGCCTCTCCCATGTTCCGCCAGTTAACCCAGTCCTGTGCTTGCTGCTGCCAATTTATACCCGCAAACTTCTTAATCTCATCTGCCCACTTAACCTTTTGTCTCCCCCTAACCCGCTTGCCTTCTCTGGGAATCCAGTTAGTTACCCTTAACGACCAGTGGTTACCTTGTCTACGCGCTACATGCCCGGCCCATGTCCATTTCCTTTTCTTTATTTCAACTATGATATCCTTCACCCCCGTTTGTCCCCTAATCCACTCTGCTCTCTTCTTGTCTCTTAAGGTTACACCTACCATTTTTCTTTCCATTGCTCGCTGCGTCGTCCTAAATTTAAGCTGAACCTTCTTCTTAAGTCACCAGGTTTCTGCTCCGTAGCTAAGTACCGGCAAGATACAGCTGTTATATACCTTTTTCTTGAGGGATAGTGGCAATCTGCCTGTCATAATTTGAGAGTGCTTGCCAAATGTGCTCCACCCCATTCTTATTCTTCTAGTTACTTCAATCTCGTGGTTCGGCTCCGCGGTTATTACCTGCCCTAAGTAGGCATAGTCTTTTACAATTTGAAGTGAACTATCACCTATCTTGAAGCGCTGCTCTTTTCCGAGGTTGCTGTACATTACTTTCGTTTTCTGCAGATTCATTTTAAGACCCACCTTTCTGCCCTCCTTGTCTAGCTCCGTAATTATGAGTTGCAATTCGTCCCCTGAGTTACTCAGCAATGCAATGTCATCGGCGAAGCGCAGGTTACTAAGGTGCTCTCCATTAACTCTTATCCCTAACTGTTCCCATTCTAGGCTTCTGAAAACCTCCTGTAGGTATGCGGTAAATAGCATTGGGGAGATTGTGTCCCCCTGCCTTACACCCTTCTTGATTGGTATTCTGTTGCTTTCTTTATGAAGCACTATGGTAGCAGTTGATCCCCTGTAGATTTCTTCCAGGATGTTTATATATACTTTATCGACGCCCTGATTCCGGAGTGTCTGCATGACGGCTGATATTTCTACCGAATCAAACGCTTTCTCGTAATCTATGAAGGTTATGTATAGGGGTTGGTTATACTCTGAGCATTTCTCTATTACCTGATTGATAGTATGAATGTGGTCAATTGTTGAGTAGCCTGTTCGAAATCCTGCTTGTTCTTTTGGTTGATTGAATTCTAATGTTTTCTGTACTCTGTTAGCAATCACTTTTGTAAATAGCTTGTATACTACAGAGAGCAAGCTAATCGGCCTGTAGTTCTTTAAGTCCTTGTCATCTCCTTTCTTATGTATTAAGATGATGTTAGCGTTCTTCCAAGACTCTGGTACTCTTCCCGTCAGGAGACACCTCGTAAACAGGGTGGCTAGTTTTTCTAACACAATCTGTCCTCCATCTTTCAGCAGATCTGATGTTACCTGATCCTCACCAGCAGCTTTGCCTCTTTGCATGCTCTCCAAAGCTTTTCTGACTTCTTCTATCATTACTGGTGGGGTGTCATCTGGGTTACTGCTAGCTCTTATAGTGTTAAAATCGTGGTTGTCCCGGCTACTGTACAGATCTCTGTAAAACTCCTCCGTTATTTTAACTATCCTATCCATATTGGCAGTTACTTTGCCTTCTTTGTCCCTTAGTGCATACATCTTATTTTTGTCTATCCCAAGTTTCCTCTTCACTGCTTTGACGCTTCCTCCGTTTCTCAGAGCGTGTTCGATTCTCTCCATGTTATACCTTCTTACGTCGGATACCTTACGCCTATGAATCAACTTCGAAAGCTCTGACAGTTCTATTTTGTTTGTTGTACTTGAGACTTTCATGATTCGACGCTTCTTAATGAGATTCTTCGTTTCATGGGAAAGCTTGCCAGTGTCCTGTCTAACTACCCTGCAAAATGGCAGCGATGGCGTAGTGTTTAGAGCATCCGCCTCGCATGCAAAAGGTCCGTGGTTCAAATACCGGTGCCGGGCAGTTCCCAACCGGATAAAAAAATCCGTGTGGTGATAGAACTGCATTACGAGGCCTGGGGTGCGGCCTCACCGGTAACCACCGCCGGGAACGCACTCCCTCACCAGAGAAGGATTGGCCACCCTGGTGCAGTATCTGGCCACTACCTCCCACATGAATACGTCAAATTACTCACGGTCCTCAGTCCCAAGAAGCTGAGAAGCAACTGACCGCGGCGGTAGTCAGATCTGCAACGCAGCAGAGGGTGCTAAGAATCTCTGGATCCGGACAGGCCGCCATTGGAACCTGAACTTGGCAACGTTTAATGATAGAACCTTATCTAGTGAGGGAAGTCTAGCTGTACTATTCGAGGAGCTAGAGGGTGTTAAATGGGATATAATAGGGCTCAGTGAGGTTAGGAGGACAGATGAGGCCTATACGGTGCTTCAGAATGGGCACGTTTTTTGCTATCGGGGCTTGGCTGACAGAAGAGAACTGGGAGTGCGCTTCCTAATTGACAGAAATATAGCTGGCAACATAGAGGAATCCTATAATAATAATGAAAGGGTGGTAGGTATTGTAAATAAACTGAATAAGAGATACAAGATGAAGGTGGTACAGGCTTACGCGCCTACATCCAGCCATGATGACGCTTCAGTTGAAAGCTTCTATGAAGACGTGGAATCGGCAATGAGTAAGGTAAGAACACAGTATACAATACTGATGGGAGACTTTAATGCAAAGGTAGGGAAGAAGCAGGCTGGAGACCAGGCAGTAGGAGATTATGGCATCGGTACTAGAAACGCTAGAGGAGAGCTACTAGTAGAATTCGCAGAACGCAATAATTTACGGATATTGAAGACCTTCTACCGACAACGAGGAAACCGCAAGTGGACATGGAGGAGCCCTAATGACGAAAATAAGAACGAAATAGACTTTATAATGAGTGCACACCCAGGCATCGTGCAAGAAGTGGAAGTGGTTGGCAAGGTACGATGCAGTGACCATAGAATGGTACGGACTCGAATTCGCCTAGACTTGAAAAAGGAACGGCAAAAACTGATACGCAAGAAGCCAATCAATGAGCTAGCACCGAGAGGGAAAGTACAGTAATTCAGAGTCTCGCTTCAGAACAGGTACTCGGTTCTTAGTGAGGAAACCAACCTTAGCGTAGATACATCGATATGTGGGGTTTAACATTCCAGCGAAGATACATTGAATGATAATCTGACGAGTCTCATTACGGAGTGTGCAGTGCAAGTTGGAGGCAGGGTGAGAGAGAGAGATAAAGATACAAGGAAAGAAGGCAGGGAGGTTAACCAGACGCACATCCGGTTTGCTACCCTGCACTGGGGAAGGGATAAAGGGGAGAAAAGAGGTTGCACAAAGATGAGAAGGTACACACAATCACGAGCACACTCGGTGAGCACACACAGTTCACAGGCGGTCGCTCAGGTTTGTTGACTTAAGGTAAAGAAGCAGTGCTTTAGTTGCTTTCTGCGCAACTGAGGCAGATGCCCAAGGTCCTAGTATCTTCTGCACACAAAATGGTCCGGGGTCAAGTCGGAGGCAGGGTAGTTAGTGAACTAGTATATACCATGAACTCGAGGTGGTTAAAGGTGGGAAGCAGACACGAAGTGCAAGCCGTAAGAAAGTGTGCGTGTGCCTCCTCTCGTTAAGTTCTTGGAATGTCCGCTGGATGGCGGTGCTTCTATATGAGGAATATATCTTGAAAAGATGCGAGATGGTGGTACTTGGAGTGTAATAGGTGGATGAACGGACACACAGACAGATGCATGGACTGACGCACGGATGGCTGTACGGACGAATGGACGCATGGATGGACACAGGAGCGGATGCATGGACGGACGCACAGACGCACGTGTGAAAGCCCGAACAGACGCACGCATGGACGGACGGAAGCAAGAACGAATGGACGGACGGATGCTTCACCCCTTTCTTCATCATTCACTCCGTGGATATGCTGCCATTTTTTCTCCTGCTTCACAACAAGAGATAGGTTAATGAAAGAGGGAGACATACTCGTAATGCAAACGCAGGTATCATCTCCTAACATACGCTCGCTTCCTTCTTTTCTCTAGGCATTCCTCCCCGTGGCGTCAAGCAAAGCCAAAGGAGACAGCGTCTGCTAGCGAGTTTCTTTATAGCAAAAACTTAAGAAAAACGAGTGCTCGCACTGCACAACCGTGATACTCCGCATAACCTCCAGGAAGATGGTGTAATTTTGTTTAGCAGGCACATGACGGAAGGCTATTAACATTCTTCTTTGCTAACAAACATAGTACTTATTTAGTTTGGCCAATTTGTCTCTATTATAATTGGTCAATAGGATACAAGCTGAAGACATAGGGAACTTATACAACTACGATTACTTTTTTATACAAATACTATTGTCCGCCTGTTCTTATAGTAAACAAAAACTGGAACATCGTAGTAGCATTTCAACTTGACTCTTAACTGTATCACTTCCATACATAAGAACAACACAGTAAACAAAAATTTGAATATTGTAGTAGCAGTTCACCTTAACTCTCAACTCCATCACTTCCATATAGATCAGAAATAGCTTACTCCAATGTGCTCCCTAAAGTTCTCAAAAGAATGACAAATTTTCTCATCTTAAACACCAAAAACAGCCGTTTAATTTGTTGCTGTATTTAGAAGGTTAATGATTTTGAATAAAATAGGGCTGACAAAACACGAAGCTGCAAAAAAATGTATAGTGTAAGATCTATGGTCGTCATAGCACAATCATTTTTCAAGATAGACGAAATGAGTGGTACATTGTCAGTGTCTTTCTCTGAAAGTTTACGCACACCAATTTAGAAGCAACTATTGCGACAGTCTGGGTCTCGTAATATGAATGCCTGCTGGCCAATTTGGGGCACCGTTGTTACGTCAGTGCCAACCTACTTAAGCTAAAGCTTCTGTAGCGACTGGTTGCAACATCATTTGTTTTCAAAGAATAATAAAGCCTCAGTTCCAGCTTAGAGTGAAACTGTAAGTTCGCAGCATATTATTTTCTTGTCTATATAACCATAGCCGTTTGTGAGGATATAAATGGGATGGCACAAGCTGCTCATTAGGGAAAGTTGATGGCAAGTTCTTGTGCAACTACGCAGGTCATGGCGCGTGCCTCAGTATTTTGTTGTTCTCAAGAGTGGTTTCAGGGAACAATGATTTGCTTCTCATTTCAACACACCCACTGGTGTTTCGTCGACCACTTTTCACAAATGCGCAATATGTAAAACTGTCATGATCACTAAAGCGAAGGGTGGATTCCAATGCCACGTGTTTTATGGGAGATTGTGCAAACAATATTGCAAGCAGCCCTGGCAGATCGTGCAAGCAGTAATGTAGCATGAAAGAAAAGATATGTTTCTTAATTGGCCGTGAGTGTTCTTTTTCTTTTTTTTTAACGTTCTTGTTCAGTGGATGATGGGAGCAGGTGTACGTTTGGGCAACCGACTACCATATTATTGTGCTGTAAAACACCACCAGATTTTTAGCAACCAAAGCTTCAGAAAGATTTAAACTTCTGAAGCGGTTTGTACAATATCTGTGTGCAACTTTCTTTTGCCAGTAGTGCCGACTAGCGACTAAGAGAAAAGTATATTAAGCTTCGCATATATTGAACTTTCTGTGTAACCAATGAGTCTGCATTTTGCTCTATTTTGCCGAGTAAAGCTTTATATGATCGCTTCCAAGACATCTGCGTTCGGAGAGCTGGATGACGGGATGCTTTTTCAGAGACATGCTAACAGCATCAGTTCTGTATGCTATATATAATCAACAGAAAATTTCACAAATACTTTAGCCTTGAGACCCACTTCCTTTTTATGCGAAAACAAAACTTGGCAGACTGTAGCAGCAATAGATTTTATTTAAACTAACATTATTTTTTACAACACCGAAATCACCAAAATACTGCATTTTTGGTGCACCTAAATGTAGAGTACCTTGTAATATAGTAGGGTAAGTTTGAAGCATTTGAAGAAGGTATGCCACGATGCGTGCCTCAAGGGTTATACCATTTGAAGCGGAAAATCTCCAACACTTCCTTTTTACGAAGAGAATGTATCTAGGCCGCTTTACACCAAAATGAGCTATCACGTGCTAATCTCTTGGAAGGAGGAAAAAGAACACCCCCTACCGTTCAGAACTCACGGTTTATCAAAAGCACTTTCATGTTTGAAGTTTTTTAGATACTTCATTGCACACTCACTATCTTTCCCGTCGTTGGCATCCAGAACGCCGAGAGTTGTCAAAGTAAAGCGTATGTCGGTATCACTAGCTGCGGACAGGCAATATTCAACAAAATCTTTCACGGAGGACTGAAATATTACGCACAAGAAACACTAGTAAATTAATTTCATCGATGCAGTAACCCAACAAAAAGCAATCGAGCATATAAATTGGTGTGCCCGACCACAAATTTTACGCTATACAATGAAATTTTGAGAGTACATCTTCGTATTCGCTTTTCTCAAACACGAAAAGAACATTTCTTTTGCTGATAATTTAACTTGAGTGTTAATTAAGCTAGCAGGTTCCGCTAACTTCTGAAACACTTATGTTTTCATGATTGAGCAAGTTTTGATTGAAATGAAATCAAGGCTACTATGAGATGTATGCGTGTAAACTTATTCTCAAAAATGCTTCTGCATAAAAATAGTGGCTTAATGACACAGGTGCTGTTTCAACACGATTTACATGTTCTGATAAGTGAGCTTAAACATTCTTTATCCTTTTCTGTGAGTATTCGCGTCTCTCATAATCATATAATGGTTTGGGGACGTTAAACCCCACATATCAATCAATTTTGTAAGTGTTCGTTTCATCAAGCACATTTCCACGAAACATCAACATGAACTCATTGAATTACAACTTCACTCTGTCTTTATGAATTATTCAGGAATGGTAAATCGCGCTTGAATGAAAAACTTATACCTAGTCTACTACGAGAACTAGTTCTCAAAGTTAGGGGCCTTTCTTCGGGAAAATTGTTAATTGTTTCATCGCACCATACTCTCAAACTTTTTTCTACACTAAAACAAGCAATGCTACGTTTCTGTTTCTTGAATTCATTTTATTTTTTTTCTAGTATGCAGCTGGATGTCGTTTGTTATTACGCACTTCTAAATTGGGTATTACCCAAATGCTATATATTCTTTCGTTCCCTGGCTGTAAAGAAATGAGTCAATTTCAAATCAACAACCATGTATTTAATAAAAAGAACTAAACAATAAGAAATAAAATATCGCGGTCTGCAGCGCTATTTAAAGAAGTTGTTGAGCATCATGTTTTTTTTTTTTAATTTCTGGCGCTTCAAGCGGGAGTGACTTTAACGTTTAAAACCAGCATATAGAGTCATAGTTTGCAATCGAAGATATTTGGTTTCAATAATAACGGTTCTTATTAGCAAGAATGACCATTGCGTGAACTGGCTATAGAACGTTTTGAAATAATGACCGAAATATCTTTGTACCGTAAGTTCTCACTGCAACCGTTTCAATGCCTGCTGTAGCAGTGGTAACAACTGAGCGTGATAGTAATGGGAAAAAAATACATGGGCCATCCGTAAATGATTCGAGCCTTGTACTGCAGTAACAATATTCCATAACCAAGCGCTTACGACAAAAGCGAAAGAAAGTGAACAGTGCTCAGAGAATTCGTAAATTCAACGTATCTAGTTTCCTCACAAGAAACGTGTAGCCTAAACACGTCGTGTCTACAACTCTGTGTCCGCAAAGAAACCACGTTGGTCTATCGTACTCTCAGGTCAAGGGAACATATCGGTACATCTTTCATGCTTCTCTTCACTTTTGGTTTTGTGTTATCGCCCGCGTTTAATGGTGGCCAAGTAGTACTCTGGCAAAGTACGCTGTTGATGTCAAAAGACGGATTTTATGATGAGATTTCGCTCGTACTCCAATACATGGATACCATATTTACAGAAAAAACACCTTGAGCGTTAGTTTTCATACGCTGTGACTGTACGAGCAAACAGAAACAGCTAAGAAAAAATGCTCGATGGCTTAGCTTCTTTCTTTTTTCTCACTTCGTTCAATCATCCACTTTTTGTTATTTATTTAAGAAGCAATTTGTTGCCAGTGTACCTACACTTGAGGCTGTTTTATTTTGCCCGGCATGTTAGCGTTGCTTCATGACTCAGCCCAACGGACCCACTATACATGTTGATTGATATGTGGTGTTTCACGTCCCAAAACTAACATGAAACATGAAAGACGCCATAGAGGAGGACTCCAGAAATTTCGACTACCAGGGGTTCTTTTACGTGCACCCAAATCTGAGCACAAGGGCCTACAGCATTTTCGCCTCTATCGAAAATGCAGCCGCCGCAGCTGGTATTTGATCCCGCGACCTGCGGCTCAGCAGCCGAGTACCTTAGCCACTATACCGCCGTGGCGGGGCCCCACTACACATGTTCGCGATGGAGGCATTCCGGACGGAGCCGCAGGGTGGCGAGTCAATCACCCGGAAAGCTCTCCTTCCCGGAATCTCGTTCAGTTTCTCGCGTGGAAGCCATCCACGGGAAGGAGGGAACGGAGGGCATTTCAATCTCTTTGAACCACTATGTACGCTAGCTGCCGATGGTTGGACCATTGGTCAGGGCCATAGGTCTTCTCTTTTTCGTGGCTATTTTCTCACGCTCTTCTCTCTTCCCTTTCATTCACCTATTTTTCTGTCTTTAGTTTTTTCTCAACTTTTGTTAGTGTCAAGACTTGAACGGCTTTTGTTTTTTTTTCACCGTTAGGCAGAAAAAGTGCTCTTTCTCGATAACATTGTTACTCAACATCAACTATTGTCCTCAGTGGTGCCTTTATTTGCTTGCTTATTAACATCGATTTCACTTATTCAGGAAGCGGTCCTTCGCACTGAAACATATTGCTATTGTGGTTTTTTCTTTCACTTCTGAGGGGCCACGACCGGTATTCGATCCCGCGACCTTCGGTTAATAAGCATTCGAGCCCCGTAACCACTAAATCACCGTGGCGTTCTGAACAAGAAATAGCCAAAGAGCTGGATATTGTGCCATGTGGCGCTAACAGCACGAAAAAAAATGCAACAATACACAACGGTCGCCGAGTTCAGGCAACCGACGAAGGCATACTGAACTTTTATTGCATTGCTAGCTTTATGCAAGAAAACAAAGAAAGAAGAAAGAAAGAGCCAAGCTCGATGAAGTTCAAAACTTGAGTGTTTTTGAAAACCTCTCAGAGAAAGCGCTCTTTTTTTCGCCAGCGTGAACACATTGCTGCGTCGCTGTGGTAAACAAAGTGCGCCGAGAGTGTGACGACAAAATGCGATGGAGCTATTTTACTCGCCCCCTCGAGCGGTATAAATTGCCGAGCTGCTTACAGCGGCGTGAATTTTCGGGAATGGCGCAACGCACGGCAACTTCATGAGTGCTACCACGCGCGTTACGGGAGAAAAAAGTGTTCACAAAGTGATTGTTTGTCCGGAATTCGTAAGCATTGAATCCCGAGGCGGTGTTTCGAAGGCCGCCATAATTTTTTGACCGACGAAGCTTGCTAAAAGTAAAGCAATATTCACGTTCAAAGTATTAACATTAGTGAGTTTCTTCTAGCCTCTCGCATTATTCTCGCATTGTTGTGTGACGGACGTGTACTAAAATCATTGCGGTCAAAGGACCCTCATCTCGCGAGTGGGTTTTTTTTATTACGCTTGACGTTTTTTTACCTCGGAAAATAGCTAAGAGTATTATAGCAACACCATTGGTTATACCAAAATCATTTCATGCCCGAAGCGCTATACTGGCCTGTTTCAGTTGGCACAACAAAGTGGAAACCGACAAAAACATACTTTAGGGGTGAAGGTACTTACGCTGTGTATCAGTCCCTCCTCCGTAGTAGCCACCCTTTACTTCTCACAATGTTCATCAGAGGGCACTGCGCTGTTGCAGCCCAGTCAGGGAAGAGCATGGTGGATGCACTGGCCAAAGCTCAGGAGGTTGTAGAGGACAGCATGGAGGGAGAAAATATTGTCATTATTCATGCTGGGCTCAATGATGTGTTGAAGGGCAAAGATCAGAACATTCAGAGAAAGTTAGAGGATGGGATGCGTAAGATGCGAGAAGCCTCTGCGAGTGTGCGTGTGACCGTATGCACAGTTCCAGAGGTCTGGGGGCAGTCACGTGAGAATGAAAGCAGGGTAGTGAAGGCCAACTGTGTGATCAAAAGTATGAGCCGGAAACTCGGATACAACGTAATGAAAGTGAACCAAGACGTTTACGAGCCCGACGCTCACCGCTTTGCACAGGATGACATTTACTACAGTGGTGCGACAGGCAGATCGGTAATAGGGTGGGTCGTCAAGCCACAGCTGTGTTAGGGGGACCCAGAGCCCTCAGGCCAACAGTGTAGCTAAAGACGGCTCTAAAGGGGCACAAATATTCAAGGCACACGGTGTCGTTGGGAAAACAAATCGACGTAAGCACAAGAACCGAGCTAAGTCAGACAAAGGCTATATTAACATGCAGGGTGGCAGGAATAGGTTAAAGTGGGAAGAGATAGAAGAGCAGTTGAGGTAGGAGGAGCTGATGGTATCAGGGGTTGTGGAGACACATATTTGGGACATGGAGCAACCACCTTGCGATCCGGACTACGTATGGGAATATTTCAATAAAACAGAAGGCAGCAAAAATGGAGGGGGGGTGAAATTGGTGCATTCATATATAAACGTATGGGTTAGCAAAGAGTCAAGCAGGAGTACATGGAACATTCATGGTTAAGAGGAAAAGTAGCTGGGCAGATGACACTCCTAGGTTTGGTGTACTTGTGGACGGGAGCAAAGGCAAGAGAGGAAAACAAGGCAATGGTGAATTGTACATCAAAAGACATTGAGTAATTAGGAGAGTTCGAGAGAATTATACTAGGAGATATGAATGCGCATAGTAGATATACAAGGGTATACTGACCCAGCAAGCAAAATGATCATGGATATGTGTGAATGGCATGATTTGATCATTTGCAACAGTACTGAGAAGTGTGAAGGGCAAATAACACGGAAGGTAGGAAGGCTGCTGTCGATGATAGATTATGTACTGTTGTCACATAGGATGTATGATAGGCTCAGGGGAATGCACATCGGTGAATGTGGCTCCAGAAGTCTGGGTAGTGATCACAAATGTATCAAGCTAAAATTTGAAAGAGAAGGGAAAGGAGACAAGATGAGCCACAACAGGAAAATATAAATAGCTTTTAAACAAATTGAGAAAGTAACCACTGAGCGTAATAAAACACTGTGGACATACATGAATCTAATTAGAATGCTTGAGCTAGAGCTTTTTAAGGCACGTGACAAGTCACCCCGAAAATGCTGAAACAAACCCAAGAGTTAATGGGATGAGCAAGTTAGGAAATCCATACCAGAACGTCAGGAAGCCTCTAGGGAACACAGACATGCTAAGCAGTGGGGTGAACCAACAGATGATGTTGAAAAAAAAGTGAGACAGCTTTGTAAGCTGTAGAAGGGAAGTATCTTTCCTGATCAATGAAAAGATTAGAAGAAAGGGGGCTCAGTGGCTGGCAGAAGTACATTAAAGGATAAAAAGGAAGCTACGAAAAGTCGGAACCATCTAAACTTCCCAAAAATGAGACAAGCCTAAAGCAGAGGTTTATGACTACAGCTCAAGGCAGGGGACGAAGCTATTCAATATATAGGAACAAGGGTGACAGAAAAAATTTCAACAAAAAAGTGTCTCATTCACCCCAATAGACAAGGTTGAATCAAAAGGCGCAATGGCTCCATTTTTACAACTAGGGTGGGATAGGGTTGAGAAGAGGGTTCTGAGTAGTAGATCAACAGGCCCAGATGACATACCGATTATGCTGATAAAGACACTGGGTCCGAAGTGTAAATATACTTTGAGAGAGGCAGTGAGCAAAACAATAATCGATGGTGAAGTCCCCGATGGATGGAAACTTAGCAGGACGAGTATGATCTATAAAGGAAAAGGGGACAAAGCTGACATAAACAACTACCGTCCTACAACAGTGACATCAGTGGTCTACAGGCTGGCGTTGTAGATTATAAAGGAAAGACTGCAGGCATGGATAGAGGATGAGGGAGTGCTGGGGGAACTGCAGAATGGGTCTCGTAAACAAAGGAGGTTGGAAGACAATCTGTTCTCACTGACGCAGTGCATCGAAAAAGCAGAAAGGAACACAGGCTCCTGTGGCTAGCATTTTTGGATATCAAGGGAACGTACGATAGCGTGGTTAAAGAGGACTTGTGGGGAATACTGGACACACTAGGTGTGGAAGATGGAGTCACTACTCTTTGAAAGGATATCTCTAAAGGTAACAAGGCAGTTATAAAATGAGAAAAACAGGTATCCAAGCCTCCAGAGGTAAAACGGGGGCTTAGGCAAGGGTGTCCTCTGTCACCCTTATTATTCTTGACGTACCAACAAGGATTAGAGGCCAAACTAGAGGGAAGTGGACTGCGCTTCAACCTCTCTTTCGTCAAACAACGAAAACTCATTGAACATGCCCTACCAGCATTGATGTGCGCAGATGATATAGTGCTAATGGCCGACAAGAAGGAGGATTTGCAGAGATTGTTGGAGATCTGCGGTAAGAAGGGACATAGGTTCGATTTCAAATTCAGTAAGGAAAAATCAGCAGTCATAATTTATAATGATAACGAAGGTAGTGAGCTTAGAATACAGGAGGTCACGCTAGAGATAACAGATTAATACAAATATCTGGGCGTATGGATAAGCAATGGGGCCGAGTACCTAAGGAAACACGAAATATACGTGATGACTAAAGGTAACAGGAATGCAGCACTGATGAAAAGCAGGGCACTGTGAACTTACAATACGTATGATGTTGTGAGAGGAATATGGAAAGGGTTCATGGTTTTTGGTCTGACGCTCGGCAATGCGGTCCCCTGCATAAAATCAGAAGTTCAAGTAAAATTAGAAATTAAGCAACGTGGAATAGATAGGCTTGCCTCAGCGGCTCACGGGAATACACCAAATCAGGGAGTACAAGGTGATGAGGGATGGACAACATTTGAGGGCAGGGAAGCTAGCAGCAAGATAAAATTTGAGAAGCGATTGAGAGAAATGGGGGAGAATCGTTGGGCTGGGAAGGTATTCAGCTACTTGTACATGAAGAATATCGATACAAAATGGAAGAAGCGAACCAGAAAATTGACTGGTAAATACTTAGAAAACAGCAGAGGGCCAAACCAAAAAACAATTATCGGTTATGAAGAAGGTGAAGGAAGCTGAGACCGATATGTAGAGATTCGGCATGATTAATAAGTCCGCACTAGACATCTAGCAAACTTTTAAGCAGGAAATTGCCAAGGAAATTATCTATGATAATACTCGGGGTAGTTCTCTACTGTTTGAGACCAGGACGGGAGTATTACGAACCAAGACATATCTGGCCAAATACGAAGGGTAGACACGGTATGCAGTGCGTGTGGAGAGGAGAAGGAAACTGCCGAACACTTGATACTGTTCTCTAAAGGGCTTCATCCTATAGTTAAGGATGATGGCGCAGAGTTTTTCAAAGCACTAAGGCTTAGGGACAAGAAGAGCAAAATAGACTTTAAGCGGGTAGAATTTAAGCTGAGAGCTGAGAAGCTGACAGAAATAGACTTTAAGCTGAGAGCCCGCGAAGCTTCACCTCACTCATCGTCATTCACTCTGCGGATATGCTGTGAATTTTTTTAATATTGCAGAAACGCATGGCTTAGAAACAAGAAGTGCATCACGCGCGCAATCAGTGATTCCCATTCGTGAAGTGTCACTGCTCCCTTTACAGATGCGTCAATGACGACAATATGATTGTAGCATGGAAGGGTTTCCCCGGCATCAGTAGAACCTCGTTCGGTAGATTCACCAACTTGTTCTGTGACATGCGTGCTACATTTTCCTGCGATTTATTTTCTACCTTCTTATTACCGTGGTAGAGATACATACATTTCGTTTGCAACGAGATTAATCAAGTTGTTTTCCCCGTCAGATGTAGTCACTGTAGCGACGCATCGCTGACGCAGAGGCGGTGCAATGGCTTGGGCATTTGCTCACTCGGCAATTCGGAGGCGTCCTCTTTGGCACTCCGCCAGAGTCAGCCCCATATTTTCGAAAAGTTTTAGCGATTTTAGGTTGATTAAAGTGGTGTCTTGAAAATCAATTTTATTGTAAATAGTGCGAAGGTTACATGTTCATAATATTGCCACGTGAAGTCTTTTGTTTTGTCGCAGTGTAAGTGCCCGGTTATCATTTGTGTCAATCGTCTTTACATGCGCCGAAGTACGCGCCTCGTATGATCACGCCAGAAAGATGGTGTCGCGTCTCATTCTGATGTATTGATAATGAGTGCAAGTCGGCTGACTGCGGGGGCAGAATCAGTGGGTGTGTCTGTGTAGCGGCGAGCCGCGAGTGTGTTTTTCGTGTGACACGCTGGCACAGCAGCTGCGTCCTTCGGATGTTACCGACGACCATCTAGAGTCTAAATTGTACGAAAATAAAGTAATTGCCCCGAAGTGCCTTCGAGTTCCTGCGGTACAAGTTCCAACACTACGTGACAATATACAAAAGGAGGTCTTGAAGTCAAAGACTGCAATAGGACCTCCTTTACAAATTAAGTAAGAAAAATAAGTTGCAGCATCACGAACAAACACTTAAAGTGGCGAATAGAAATTACTGAAATTCAACTGAAATGAGTCAGGATATAAATAATAACAAAACACAAAGTAGCAAGAAGGGAGTCAATAAATAAAAATACACAAGGAAGAAGATTTTGAGGATACTTGTAAGTCAGAGATGAATAGAAAACAACTTTCCAATTATTTTTATATTAGGAAGGTTTTAGTGTTTTAATTTCGACGGGTATGGAATGAATTCCAAACAGTTACGATTGCGAAGTGGAGGCTGTGCTTGCAATAATTAGTACTCGATCTGGCTAAGATCAAAACTTGTTTAAATCGGGCTATTTTTGTTAAGTACATTATTTTGAACATTGTTACATAAGTAAATATTTTAGCACCACTAGCCTGTGATTACTCTATACTGTGAGCGTAATCCCACCACATGAATGGACGGCAGGTTGGGTTCCTTGAGCGCTCCGCAATTGAAAAGGCAGAGATGTAAGGATCATGCGAAATCAAACTATTTCTAAGAACGAAACGCCCACACACATGCACAACTAGGAAAGAGCGAAACCAGGCAAATGTCAACGATGCTGCTCAGTCCAAAAAAGCACGTAACCATGGACCTCACATCACTTTTAAGGGCTAAAAACGTGCTAACGAACGTATCAAAGTACCCAATAAAGTTAATTCCATCCAAGAAGCGACCTCTGCGAAGTTTCTGACAAATCGTCGGAAATATGAGCATAGGCCCACAAAACTTCGAACGTCCTTGACACAAGTCGGTACAGGAAAATCCAGGACAGCTCGGACTTTGTCGGGATCGGGGCGGATGCCGGAGGAGTCAACGAGATGCCCTAGAATAGTAACTTGGCGATGCCCAAAATGGCATTTCGAGGAATTAAGTTGGAGCCCAGCCTCTCGAAATACTGAAAGAATTGAGGAAAGGCGCTCGAGGTGAGACTTAAAGGTTGGGGCAAACACAATCACGTCGTCCAGATAACACAGGCAGATAGACCATTTAAAGCTGCGCAAAAGCGTGTCCATCATCCGCTCGAACGTTGCCGGCGCATTGCACAAGCCAAACGGCATTACCTTGAATTGGTAGAGACCGTCAGGGGTTACAAAGGCGGTCTTCTCCCGGTCGAGGTCGTCCACGGCGATCTGCCAGTAACCGGAGCGTAAGTCTATCGAAGAAAAATAGGTTGCGCCATGAAGGCAGTCCAGGGCATCATCAATACGAGGAAGCGGGTAGACATCCCTTTTGGTGACCTTGTTTAAATGCCGATAGTCCACGCAGAAACGCCAGGTATTGTCCTTCTTTTTAACTAAGACTACAGGGGACGCCCACGGACTCGATGAGGGCTCTATGATGCCTTTTGTGAGCATCTTATTCACCTCCTGTTGGATAACTTGGCGTTCTGATGGTGACACTCGATAGGGACGCCTGTGAATTGGGGCTGCATCACCGGTATTAATGCGATGTTTGACTTGCGATGTTTGACTTATGGGCCTACCGTCAAAGTCAAATATGTCCGAATAGCTCGTGAGAAGATCAGTGAGGTCTTTGACCTGAGACGGCAAGAGGTCTGAGGCAATCATCTTAGTTACATTGTTGAGCCGTGTAGATTTGGCTGCGTCGGTGCTATGCGGGTTCGGCGAGGCGACTGTGGCCAGTTCACGTGACACTGATGAGATCTGGCACTCGTGTGACGGTGAAAGAGTGGCGAGAACAATGCCTTGTGGTAGGATTTGAGGGCTGAGTCCGAAGTTCAGAAGAGGAAGGCACGTCTTGTTCGCTGTGACAGTTAATATGGTGTACGGGGAGGCAACGTTGCGGGCCAATAAAACACCGGGAGAGGGAAAGACCACGTAATCCCCATCCGGAACACTGGGATATGGTTCAACTGTGACACAAGTTAGGGCTTGGGGTGGGAGGCGAACAAACTCAGCGCACGAAAGCTTGTTCTGTACCATCTTCGACTCTTCGGTGGCCGCAGGCAAGTCAAGTTGCACGACGCCGGCTGAGCAGTCAATTACAGCGGAGTGGTCGGACAAAAAATCGAGTCCAAGGATGACGTCATGTGGACAGTGAGCGAGAACATGGAATAGAACGGACGTCTGGCGGTCGGCGAATCTCACACGCGCGGTGCACATTCCGAGCACAGCCGGGGTCGCTCCACTAGCGACACGTACAAATAGGGACTCTGGCGGCGTAAGGACCTTGTTTAATCGTGCACGGAGGTCAGAGCTCAGAATTGAAATATGTGCGCCGGTGTCAATAAGGGCAGTAACAGGAAGGCCATCCACTTCTACATCAAGCAGGTTCTTGTCCGTAGTCAAGGTCAGCAGAGGGTTTTCAGGTCGGGAGTCCAATGCAGCGTCACCTCCGGGAGCTGCATTGCTCAGTTTTCCGAAGAAGGGCGTCCACTAGGGTGGGGCGACGAATAGCGGCGGTGCTGAGGTGACCTGGAGCGACGGTCATGCGGGGACGGCGAACGGCTGGACCGGCGGACTGGTGTCGCAGGAGTGCCATTGTACGGTCCATCGTCACGAGCGCTGTACTGCAGGGGCCGGTGGTTGTCGTCACGTCGATAGCCAGGAAACGACCGAGGTGGATACGTGCGGAAACGACAGTAGCGGGAGATGTGTCCTACACCATGACAATGAAAACATATAGGCTTGTCGTCCTGTGTCCTCCACTGAGCAGGATCACGATAGCGGCGGAATCTTTCTGGTGCAGGAGAAGGCGCTATGGTACTGACCCGAGGTTCCGTCAACGAACACACAGGCTGCAGCCCAACGTTTGCCAGCTCCTCTCTCACGACCTGTTGGATCAACGAGATCGTTGGTCGATCATCAGATGGGCGGGTCAGAAAAGACGGAGACGCGGCCTCGATTTCTCTACGAACGATGCGAACCACACTTTCGTTATGTGGTTGACTGCATGGCGGCTGAAGGTCCTCGCAAGATGACGTAGCGGCCGTGTTCGGAAGTCGCAAGAAATTCTTGGCGACCCGGCGACTCTTCAGCTCTTCGAATCGGCGGCACTCTTTGATGATGTCATCAATGGTGGAACAGTCTTTGGAAACCAGTATGTTAAAAGCATCATCTGCAATGCCTTTAAGTAAATGGCTTACTTTGTCTTCCTCGGACATGTTGGGGTCGGCACGATGGCAAAGGGCGAGAACGTCAAGGATGTAGGTGACATATGATTCGGTCGTAGTTTGTGCCCGACCAGAGAGTTCTTTAGAAGCGGCCCGCTGGCGTCCGACGGCCTTACCAAACAGGTCACGAAGCTTCTGTTTGCAAGTATCCCAGCTGGTTATGTCCGCTTCATGAGCCTCGAACCACGCGCCAGCTGTTCCGCAGAGATAGAAGCCAACGTTGGCGAGCATCATCGTAGGGTCCCACCGGTACACTGCTGCAAACCGCTCGAACTTCGGAATCCAGTCGTCAACGTCAACATGGTCGGTGCCGCAGAAGTTGCCAGGGTCGCGCGGTTGCGTCAATACGACCGGCTGTACAGGCTGCGCCGGAGTCGCGGCTGAAACAGGAGCGGCAGAATTGGTTTCTGTTGCCATGGTCGGGCAGTCGAGAACACGTCCGCTTCGAAGTTCCGTCTTGCGTCGTACCCAGCACCTCCACCAAAATGTTGCGAATGTATTTACTACTTTAGAGTAGAAAAGTACTCCAGCAGTCAAGATGGCAGCCGTTGTGTATTTCGAACAGCCCAAAAACGTCGTCGTCTTCTTCTTCGCACCGCCCGCATAGCTGCATAGCCGCGAACCCGCAACAATATGTTTAACAACTGGCTTTGCCTGCAACAGTAAGGCAGAGTACAGGGTTGATGTTCCCTGCGAACTGTACTTGTACAGGAAAAAAAATAAAAACGCAAGAGAACCGGGACAGCTGTGAAACACTGTACAAAAAGAATTGCAACGCTTATTTGGTGTTTAGAGTGGTACATTCCAAGTATGCATTCGTTCTTTGTGCAAAGAAAGCGATTCAAAATGAGCTGAATAACATCCATAACAGCGAACCGCCTTTGATGCTATGATTTGGGGAAGAAATTAGGGTAAGATTTAGATAGAACATTAATAAGGAAAATTGAGAGAAATATGGCAAAACGATCAGATGCAGTCTGTGTAAACTGACCAGTCTAATTGAGGTTTCAAGTTTGAGTTTCCGAGTAAGCCCATGGCCCAAACACTACGCTAAATAAACCTCTGTTCTTCCATTCGCTATCTCTAACTACACTTCCGCAAGAAAACTGACTATGCCTCAGTTTATGGCTTGGTGCTTCATTTAATTTGGCACCAAGTTTTCAAGCATAAGAGACATAACAAGATCATGAGCTACATTCTTATTAAGAAGGCTCCATGGTTGACTCATCATTTTTTCTCTGAAGCACGCGCAATTTACAGAAGGTGTTTTCCAAATTTATGCTCACATCCCACATTCGCTTCAAAAGTAGACTCTCCGGGAAAGCATTTTGAATTACTTGTAACAAGTCTGTTTTGATCCTTCTTAGTTTTCTATTTTAGCCTTGGAGCTTCATTGGTATTGTCACTAGGTCATTATTTTTATATATTTGCCGCTGTTGTGCTGGGCTAGAAGACACTTGCGAGTGTGTGATTTAATTCATGGTGTTCAGTTCTTCAGTTTGTGCCCTTCAGTTTTGCGTTGCTTCAGCTATTTATTTGCCGTTGGTTGTCTTGAAATATTCTCTTATCCCACATAGTTTATTACACTAAATTTTTAATGTGCACCCAATAGGTCCTTTGGCGCACCTACAGTTCTTTGAAATAATAACCAATTGATATACAAGCTTTTATCTAGGAATAGAAGTACAATGCCTGAGGGTGGCAGTGGCTGTTTGTTTTCGTTGCTGATGTTTTATCTGCACTACAAACTACAAACTTGGTGGTATGTCTTAGGTAATGCTTGTCAGCCATAATTTTGTCATGACCAAACCTTTTTTTCTTCACATTACATAGCATAATTATTATGCTTACAGCCTTAAACTCAATTTTGAGTCTGTATCAACCCTTTGCGAAAATCATGACGCTGATATTAGCGCCACAGTTAGTAAAAAAAAAAAGGTTGTGGAACCTCCCGTCTAATATTCAGTATAAGGCGGAAGTGAAACGTGTTTGTCCGGAGTAAGTTGAGCGCTTTTTGCACATGGCTTCGCCATAATGGCGAACGATTGAATACAGCTTGCAGTTGCAACGAATTATGTCATGCTAATAACGGCCAGCAGCTCAAAACCTGCAGCGCGCTCTTCAGCATAAAGCACGCTCGAAATGAGGAGCTCTGATGATTTCCAATTGGTATATGGTGTATATAAATGGCTTGCCAGTATAGCACACCAAGAACATGCACAGTATGGTGTAGTTGTTAGCGCCGCGCGCTGCTGTTCAAAAGGTTGCTGGTTGGACGCCCCACAGCAGAGCTCTTGCATACCATTTTTTTTTATTTGTTGTATATACTTTCAAAGTCACATACATTGAAAAAATACGTCAGTGGAGACGTGGTGAACTACGACATAAAGCACTTTCGTGTTAAAATAAGGAGTGAAGAGCATGTTTCCTGGTGTTTCACGACATGTCTCGCTGTCACGACAAAGCCCAACGTACGCTTTGATTGCCTATGCCCCGACTGCAGCACTTGAGAATGACGTATGTTTACGAGTCTTCACCTGTTGTAGCTCGCACAATGGCTCATGGGGCCTCGGCAAGAGTGTATCAATTCTGTGTATTGATCTTTCTCCCAGGAGCTCATCAATCAACATTGAAGCTTGCATAAGTAAGAGATTCACTCAGTTGCCGCCCAGAAGTGACAAATGAGGCAGCTTGATGGAGTAAATGCAACAGCGGCACTTCGCAATGTGTCGTCGCCATGATAATCAAGCATCACACACAAAATAAATAGTGTGGCTTTGCTAGACACGTAGCAGATGCATAAATGATGTCGACCAATAACTCAAGCAAGTATACAAAAATTACAAAACAGAGTGCCCTAAGCTGTCCTTTGTCATTCCAACCACTTCAGCCCAACAATATGCGAAAAGTGTAAAAAGAGCGTTTGCTGATGCTATTTTCTCCACACCAACCATCGTCCTTTACAAAGTTTTTGTTTACTTTGAGAGTCCTTCACGGTGGTCTTGTTATTGTGGTAACTGCTTACCCAAAGGTCGCGTGGTCATATCCCGGCTTCTGCGGATGCACTTAGATGGATTCTACATGCTAGAGGCCCACGTGCTTAGATTGAGGTGCATTTCAAAGGACCTCCGGAGGCCGAAATATCTGGAGCCTTCCCCTGCAGTCTTTGTTATAACCATGTGTTGGTTTCAAAACAAGACGCCCCAATAATTATTATACTTAGAGTGTTCAATCTTAAAGAGACTCCTAATGTTTTTACGTAGATCTCGACACGCACATTCAGCATTTATAACAGCTTCCGTCACATCATTTAGCGTGTTTGCCAGCGTGGAGGCCCCATGCTTCGTTCTGCGGTGTGGCAACGAAACAGCATGACATATTACCGCCAGGCTTCAAAATTGCGATGTGCCTGGCAACTGCGTTGTGCAATCTCTGTAAACGTGACGTTCGCTTATCGGTTCCTGGAATCCTAAGAAGGCATTCATGTCAACGCTTACTGTGAAGCGTTTGACTTTGTGTTTGTTGGGCAAAACTTACTTTGACCACATACATGTTTACACCAATGGCTGCACTGTATCCTAACAACTTTACGAGAACAGTGGTTGTTCCATCTGGTGACGTATGCTACCATAAAACTTCTCTCGCATCACGATGACGTCTGCAGCAGCGGAACTCACATCGATTCAAGGTGCGGCAAGTATATTCTTCAGCAGCCACCGAATCAATGGGTCATTATTCGCGACTCTGGATCAACCTTACAAACACTATGGCTTGGTTTACGGCATGAATAACACGAATACTCCGTGTATGAGATAAAGCAAGACTACCACCAAACGCTCTAGGAACGACATGATTTTGTATTACAATGGCTGCCGGGTCAATGAGTAATTGTCGGCATGACGCCGTGGTTTAAGCTGCCGGATGTGCTCATGGTCAAGACCTGCAGACGCCCATACCATTCTTGAAAACGGATTTTGCGCGAAGACTGCAAATACTTGCTTCCCGTAACACGCATCTACAATGGAATAAGCAGGGCTTTTATAACGCTTGCCTGTATTCGATCAACGGTAACTTGCAGCTTCGTTTGCCACCTGGGCTCTCACGAGGCAATAAAACTTTGCTGTGTCGCATGTGGTTGAGCATGACATTGACGAATGCATATTTGTTTCTCATTGAATCGACCAGCAGTGCGGCATGCAACATTTTCGCCTGCGAGGATACGCTTGAGCACATTATGCACCACTGCCCATCATATCGGACTCAGAGACATGGTGTGAAAAGAGAGCTCCATCGTATCGATTCAAGACAACACACAGAAAAGAAGATTCCAAGACATTGGCTGAAAGTTTACCATACGCGGAAGATGACGAAAGCTTTCTTGCATTTTTTGAGAACCACTGGACTTCACGAGCACCGGTGATGGAACAGTGTGAGACCGCGCTGTGTAGTCACTTATCTACCGCTTTCTAACTCTTTTTCTCTATTCTATATCCTGTCATTTCTATTATTCCGCTCTCTCACACCCCACGTGTAAGGTAGCGAACCAAGCCAAAGCATGGTTAACCTCTCTGTTTTTCCTCTTTCTTTCTCTATATCTCTCTATGTATGAAAAGAGTGCTTTATAAGGCACTGCATAACATTCAACCCACATGCTAGAGTATCAATTCGACACGTTCCTCTTTTATTTTATTTTTGGGGGGAGGAGGGGGTCAAGCGCATAGTACAGTTTTCACCAACGAAAGTAATGGGAATATTTTACACATAATAGAAGAGAATGAGACTTATCCCTATTGGAAAAACTGTCATGGTGGATACTGAAAAACACGGTGGGCGTAGTGGAAATAACAGTGGATGTAATAGAAATTATGGTGGATATGCCAGGACATACTGGGTGGTATGGTGTACGAAAATGGTTAAAGCAGAAACGATGGTAAAAAGTAGAGGCTAGATAGGGGGCAAACATGGGCGGCTCTGCCCACCATTGCGATAATGCTGGGAAGCAGTAAGCAGATGATGGGTGGGCTTATAATGGCAGGCAATATATATAGTCTACCAAGCTGGGATCTATACACTACATGTTCTACCACCATGATTTCCCCCAAAGGTGAGGCCTACCGACCGAGCCCGTACAATTGTGATATCCGTGCTTCTGGGTTTCAGAATACATGAATTGGACAAGTAATAATGACAATACAGCACAGCCATGGTATGAATTACCTAAATGAAACATTTTTTCATTGTGTACGGTGTCCGCGCAACAAGCAACAAGCATCGATGCGACGCGATTCCAGCACTCCCAGAAAACGTACGTCTCTCCTCACCGACAGCCGCCGGTCGCACTCGGGGGCACCACTCTAGCTTTTATGCGAGAACACAGACTTCGCAATTCGTGTGCTTGGGGAACCAATATGATAGCATAATGTTTCCGGCACACTGCATTCGTTTTGACCCAGCCGTTATGTATTTGTTGCTATAGCGAAAGAGCTGCAGCAGTGCGCTGGCACGACTGCCCTCTACGTTGCGCAAAAGCATCCCAATACTCAAAGAAATTATGTGAGCGTGTCTATAAAATGAGGCTAAAGGCTTCATAAAGCGTGAGCAGATGTTGTGCTGTGGAATGAGCGCAAAACGGATATTAAACTGGGCAGCCCTGCCGGTAAACTGTACCTGCTCCCAAGTCCGATTGGTTTTTTTTTTTCTCTTGCGGTTGTGAATTGTAAAAGACATAGCGCTGGTGGCATTATCACAGGAGGAAGGAAGCAACAAAAAGGAGAAGGCAGGGAGGTTAACCGGAAAGACATCCGGTTGGCTACCCTACACTGGGGAATTAGGGAAGGGACAAAAAAGATGAGAAAGAGGTAAGAGAGAGAAAAGATAAAAAAGAAGGAGAGACTGAAAGTACTTTTACTGCAGCGTGTAGAACTCTACCGCATGTCAGAAGTGTTCACACAAGCCCGTCTTTCTCAGGAAACATAGCAGGGCTTTTACTGCCTTGTGGGCTGTCGAGGGATGTGAACGTTGATGTAATAGCACCTCCATAGAAAGAGGCCGATCATCCAGTTGCCGCATTGCGTCGGCAAGTACTTGTCTGTCTGAGGTGAAGCGAGGACAGTGGCACAGCAGGTTTTCGATATTTTCATCGATGCCGCAAACATCTCATGCCGCACTGTCAGTAATTCCGATTAACGTGGTATAAGCTTTCGTGAAAGCAACTCCCAACCAAAGGCGATAGAGAAGCGAAGCTTCACGTCGATGTCCGGCGGAGGGCGGAGTTGTAGTGAAGGGTCAAGCTCGTGCAGTCTTGTACGTCGTATGTTTGGTGTGTTCCATTCAGTCAGTGTGAGACTGCGGGCCAGTTGACGAATCTGCCTCGCCACGTCCGCTCTTGAAAGCAGAATGGAACGCTGTTTGCTTCTTCATGTGACGTGCGAGCAGCATGATCTGCAGAATCATTTCCAGTTATATCACAATGCCCAGGTAACCATTGAAAGACAATGTGGCGGCCTTTCTGAATTAAGAGGTGGTGAAGTTTCACGGTTTGGTAGGTCAACTGGCCGTGGCATCCGCGTCAGAGAACTGACAGCATAGGCACTGTAACGCTGGTTTTGAGTCCGAAAACACGGCTCGTTTACTGGGTCTTTCTTCAGAATTGATGAGTTACAGTGCACTGCACAGAGCCTCGAGTTCTGTCGTCGTGGACGTTGTCACATGTGAAGTCTTAAAACACCGAGTTACCCCTTGTGTTGGTATAACCACTGCTGAGTTGAGGCATTCGTGTGAATGTGCACGTGGTTACTGTAGTTTTGTTCCAGTAGGAATAGACTGAGTTGTTTCAGGGCATGTGTCGGTGAGTCCGATTTTCTCCTCATTCCTGAAATCATTAAGTGAACTCGCGGCTGGCCCAAGCTCCAAGGAGCAAGCAGTGGCTTTGATGCAGGTGCGTACGCCTCAATAAACGATGAACGATGCTTGCAGACAGTGGCGCCATATGAAGTGCGGGGCCTTTCAGCACCGAGGCTCTCCAGGTGTTGAGAAAGGGTCGTGGCATAATACCTGTGGTGCATGCGCATTGTTTCACTAATAATATGCGTCTTTATTGAGTGATCTTGAGCGATGGCAATGGTTTCATCCATTGAAGCACGGCGGGGTAATCCAAGGCATATCCTAAATGCTTGGGCTTGAATGCTCCGAATTGCGCGCAGGTTGGTCTTGCCGGTGTTAGATATTGCAGGTAATCTGTACCGTAAGAATCCGATAAACAGCACTCTGTACAGTTGTAGCATGATTGGTATGGGCACTCCCCAAATCTTTCCTGCAAGGAATTTGAATTTCACTTCACTTCACTTCACTTTATTTCCTCAAAGACCCCCGAGGGGGTATTACATAAGGGGTGGGTTAACAAATAAAGTTCTGTTATTTTTTTTATTGACACGAGTTTTCATTGCGAAAGACGTGCAGACAGTTGGTCGAAAAATGTTGATGGACAGGAAATGGCCACGACGTCGTGGGGAAGATTATTCCAGTCGTTTGCAGTCGGTACAAAAAAGGACATAGAAAAAGTGGTCGTTCTAATGCGTGGACGGGCAACTTGAAGTGGATGTCTAGTGCGGTGAGATATGCGGGCTGTTGGAACAATGTAGGGATGACGGAATGGGCTGTGAAAAATTTTCTGAAACAGGCAGAGGCTTGAAATGCGACGGCGAACGTCAAGGTTTAAAAGAGCAGATTCTTTTTCGAGGGATGATACACTAATATTATACGAATACGAAGAACGAATGAACCTAGTAGCACAGTTTTGAACTGCCTCAAGTGAGTCGATGAGATATGCTTGGTGTGGGTTCCAGATTGCAGAGGCATATTCTAATTTAGAGCGAATAAGGAATTTGTAGGTCTGTAACTGGACGTCCTGCGGGGCGTGCCGAAGGTGACGTTTCAGAAAACCTAGGGATTTGTTTGCACATGATATAATGTTGGTAACATGCAGGCGCCAGCTAAGATCATTGCACAGGGTGACACCGAGATACTTATATGATTGCACGTGTTCGAGGGCGACGTTAGCGATTGAGTAAGGGAACAAAAAGGGGTTGCTACGGCGGTGGAAAGAGACTGTTTTACATTTGTTAGGGTTAAGTTTCATAAGCCAGCTTTCACACCAGTCCTGCACGTGGTTAAGGTCATCTTGAATAGCGGTTTGATCTGTCAGGTTAGTGACTGAGGGATAGATTTCACAGTCGTCAGCAAACAAACGGATACTGGAGGAGACATGCGAAGCTAAATCATTAATATAAAATAAGAAGAGAAGAGGACCAAGAACGGAGCCTTGGGGGACACCTGATGTTACTGGAAGGGGGTTAGAGGGCACGTCATCAAGTGAAACAAACTGGGAGTGGTTAGTTAAAAATTCCTCAATCCAAGCTAAAACATCGGGATGTATATTTAAAGATCTAAGTTTCATTAGCAGTCGCTTATGAGGTACTTTGTCGAACGCTTTCGAGAAATCCAGAAATATTACGTCAGTCAGCAGGTTAGTATCTAGACTTGTGTGCAGATCCTGGACAAAAAGGGCTAATTGGGTTTCGCAAGAGTAACCCTTACGCTACCCGTGCTGGGCAGAATGGAAGAAGTTATTGGCATCAACAAAGTGAATGATTTGGGTGTAGATGACGTATTTCATGATTTTACAGGGAACGCTTGTTAGAGAGATTGGGCGATAATTTAGGGGGCTGTCTTTGTTACCTGATTTGAAGACCGGAGTGACCTTCCCCACCTTCCAGTCGTCTGGTAAGATGCCTGGGCGAAGTGACTATGAGAATAATAATGACAAAATCACTGAAGAAATAGATTTCGTGTTTTTAAGAATTTTAGCATTGATTTTGTCCACACCTGCTGAGGAAGACAGTTTCAATATTTCGATAACAGACAATACACCCGATGAAATAAATGTGATAGGCGACATAAAAGACTGGATACAATTCGGTAACGCAGGAAACGGTATGTGGGTTCCATTGGTAAAACAGATAAAAAGGCAGCATTTAAAAGTGAAATTATCGCAGTGTCAATTATTACAGGCAGCAGTTTTTTGTGTTTAATAAATGTGCAAATTTTCGTAGCAGGTGCAGATCTCGTCTATGTCGAGTACACGACAAACAAAACTGAATTCGGACCGTAAGTTTGTTTGTCAACTAGCTACTTAACACGCTGAAAACGTCATGTTGTAACGCTTGAGTGTATATTTTCACAATTTGATTATACTTTTGTTCGCTTGATTGTGTCTTTATTACGCAAACATTATTAAATACCCTGCAAAAAAAAATGGTATGGCGCAGTGGTTCGTGTCTTCAAATGGCAATCCGCAGGTTGCGCGTTCGATCCTCCATGGTAGCCTATTTTTTTTTTTTGCAGGGCGGATGTTTTTTACCTTGTTTTTTATACAATTCTTTATTTTTGTGGCAGTTAGTCACAGTGATTCTGACGCCGTTTCGTGCTCAAGCGTCGTCGGTACTGCAGCATCTGCCATATCCAACCATGCGCCACGGTGGACGTTTTCCAGCATTCGCCCACTACATTGATCCCCTGTAATGGTGGGTGGTGGTTTACACCATGCCCGCCATTCGTTTCTCCTCACGTCTACAAGATGAGCTCCGTAAAAAGCGGAGGGAAAGCTCTTGTACTGAAGTACATATGTACGAACACCTTGTGAAAGTTATGCCTCTTTAGGTAAACACACCCACAACGTAGCGGTTCCGGATGAATGGCCGAATGTTTTCGTTGAAAAATGCCACGAACTTATACTTTCTGAGTGGCTACAGCGATGAATGTATATATGAGTAGGGTCGCACTGAAAATCAATAATAATGCACATTACGAAACAACCATCACTGCAGTAGCTTTTGCATGGGTTTGAGACAGCTAACAATCGTTTTTTTTTTTTACTTCATAGCTTCGTTCCCGCCTTTATTCATCAATTTCCCGAAAGTCAGGAATATTCGCGTGTTCTTAAACAAAGTTATTTGCTATGAGCAAAGAAATGCGATATTGAATCGAGGCTAAGCGACTTCGCCATACTGTCAACACACCTCCTTTTAACTTAACGCGAGAATTATCTTGAAAGTCTGCTCATTGGAACAAAAAATGTCAGCAAAATAAAAAAACGAAGCATCTAAACATCATAAAAATTTTCCTTTAGAATACCTGTTTCTCTTCTTTTCTAGGTGTAATTCTCAGGTTTGAGCATCTACTAGTATAACTGAAACACAATGACAAAACAATGCGATTTCAGAGACAATATGTTGAGCAATGGGTTATATTTGATAGTTGCAGCCTACGTAATGGCATCTTCAATGACCCAAGATGGGGAAAAGTTTGGAAAGCGCACAAAAACAATAGTGAACTTGAAAAATAAGATTTAATAAAAAGAAAGCCATGCCTCGGAAAAAATGGTAAGCATCTCCATCGATCAGCACCATTTGTCAGCGTCAACTTGTCGTTACCAGGTGCTCAGGGGTGCAGTTCTCACACCGCAAACTTCCCCACGCCAGTCAACTTCCTTTTTTTATCTTTCGCGAGTTTATTGTTTTTCTGCAATGCGGCCTTTAGTCCTGGCTTGCCAATGACCTAGGAGAGCCATTCCCTGCTTCTGGCTATAAAGAATGTGGGTGAATTGCTGCTGTCAACTGCTAAAAAATTGCTGCTGTCAAATGCTATAAGTGAATTTTCAAAAATGCTTTCATGCGTATTGTTGGAAAGTTTAATATGCCTCCGACAGAGTAGACAAGCATGAACATTCTCCATCGAAAACACCGTGCAGTGCATTCAGCAATAAGTGAATGGGTGTTAGAAGGGGTATTATTCTTACCTTTCAATCGCTCATTCATGGCGCTGCGAGTTGCTATGTGACGCTGGGTGACACTGTCTTTTCTCTCATGAAGAAGTGCGGTGCCCTGAAAAGCTTTTAACGTAAGCTTGTTGTCAGCTTAGGAGAGATTGATCACATTCGCTATTACATTTGGACTTCTATCCTATGTACGAGGCATACATGGTGCTTCAGCAAACGTGCGCCTGGTATTATACAGACAAAAACATTCCCTACGCAGGTCGAAATGTCCCGGTACTGTTCTGAGCCGCATGTAGAAAATCATGATATTTCCCCCAATGGTATTTGCTGGGTTTTAACGTCTCAAAACAACCATATGATTATGAGAGACGCCGTAGTGGAGGGCTCCAGAAATTTCGACCACCTGGGGTTCTTTAACGTGCATTCAAATCTGAAAAACAGGGGCCCACAACATTTTCGCCTTCATCAATATTGCGGCCGCCGCGGCCTGGATTTTTTTCCTCGATACGTCAAGCTCGTTAATTTACAATTATCACTTTATAAATAAGAAAACTTATACGCTTAGCCATTGAAAGACAAACTTTTTGCATCATCACACCCTTGGCAAGGTACAATCTCAATATGGGTAATTGTTGGGAAGTAATTTGCTTGACGTGCACCTTTCTGCTATAAGTTCCCTTTAGAAGCCTCATCATCAATGCACATTTTTGTAGAGATCAGCTCATCAGTACTCTTCTGAGTAGGTTATATAGGCCAGAAACGGCGATTTTTTATATTTTTATTACCCTATGTCTACGTTAGATCTTATAGTAAAACGTTTTTAAAGGTGAAGCTCTTTATGGTTGAGGCTTGCACAATGGCTTTGGCACTAGTATCGGCATTGGCATCGTGGTGGTGGTGGAAAACAATTAATTTAAAATTGTCCCTACCTCTTCGAAAGGAACCGTGAAGAAATGCAAAAGCAATTCTTGCACTAGGAGCCGCATACATGGCGGTATTATTTTGATGGCAGAAATTAATGACAAGACGAGAATCTGTACGAATTTATTTACAAACCGAAAGAATTTATTTACGCATTCATCAGCCAGTGAATGGTCGGGAGAGTGGGGCACAGGGACAAGAGAGAGCGAACGGCGAGAGAAGGAGCAGGGCAGCGCTGCACCTACATCTCCTACACTCTCTACACACTCCGCCGAGCTCCCGTAATGCAAGCACCCTAACATGCCAGAGCGAGCTCCTCCTTTTCACTCACTCTCCGCTACTCCGCCCGCACCACCTGCTCCGGTTTCAAAGGGCGAGGATAAATGCGCACGCCCATACTATGGAAGAAGTGAGAGCAGTGAGATAACACCTGCCGGCTTACTGACGCCGGTGGACGCCGGCTGACGCCTGACACGCCATGACTAAGAAATGCATTCGCATTTATTACATAGAGGTCTCAAGCGAAACCACCCTCCAGTGGGTCAGCTTCCCTGCAGTACTAGGTGAAGTCCCCAATCAGGGACCACATTGGTCGTTGTCGCTGTCCTGGCACGCCAGGCCATATCTTGTTGGGCCGTAACGTACTGACAGCCCAACAGGACCACCTCTCACTCCTCTCTTGTTAGATTGGTGTTCGGGGGTAAAGAAGGATTGAGCTGACATGCCTATATCCTGTATTGTCAGCCACCTCCACACAGTACTTCCAGAGGCCGGAAAGAGAAGAGTCAAAATATTCAAGCACTGCCGGGCACAGTAGCGTCTTTGTGATTAAACGGAGAAGAATTCTGTCATCCACCTTCCTGTGTCTTTTGCACGGTGCAGGAAACCCGGCGGTGGGGAACAGTCCTGGTAATGGGTAATTACCGCTCTAAAAGTTAGGGGATCGGCGTTCTTTTCTGGATCACAGGGGCCATCGGTGGGAGGCAGTGGCTCGGGGAATTAGTGCGTGGGTCGCAGCATGCGCCACCTGATTGCCTGCGAAGCGATAGTGGCCAGAAGTACAGTTTAGTCAGCGGAGAGAGGAGTAACATACCTGCAGACAAGGTTTAAGAATTTTAGCAACTAGGGGTGAGATCCAATCCTGTCAAAAATTTTGGCAAGCCCCTTCGGAGTCTGGTATAATTTTAGAGCTGTCGTGTGAGATGGCTAGAGCTAAAGCACCTCTCAAGCATGAGTACCAGTGGGTGCACGGAAGGACAGACCAACCACCTGCCTGTCTTAGTGAACTACGGCGGCCGTATACCAATCCCACGTAAGGGCATGTGATGGCCGTGTAAAACGCCTTTTGTTTAGAGCCTTATTGGCACCGGAGAGCACGAGACCATGCTTCTCGATGGCCAGCGTGAGACTCACGGGAGATATTGGTGGGCAGGATTCGAACATGGATCGCGTGTCTTTAATGCTCGTATACTGGTACCCGCTCCTCTCATTGATTTGTGGGGTTTAACGTCCCAAAGCCACCGTAAGATTATGAAAGACGCTGTAGTGGAGGGCTCCGGAAATTTCGACCACCTAGGGTTCTTTAACGTGCACCGAAATCTGAGCACACGGGCCTACAACACTTCAGCCTCCATCGGAAATGCAGCCGCCACAGCCGGGATTTGAACCCGCGACCTGCGGGTCAGCAGCCGAGTACCTTAGCCACTAGACCACCGCAGCGGGGCATGGTACCCGCTCCTCTGCGGGGAATTAATGACCAATGTGTAGGCGATCTAAGAGTCGTCACCCGGACGGGGTCTGTGCCAGGGGGGTGTACTGATTTATTAGGGAAGCCGGCCGGAGTTACCGGTAAATGTTTAGAACTACCAAGGCAAGAAGTTTTGCCCTCGAACTATTGATTCATATGCGGGGTTTAACGTCACAAAACCACCATATGATTATGAGAGACACCGTAGTGGAGGGCTTCGGTAATTTTGACCACCTGGGGTTCTTTAACGTGCACCCAAATCTGAGGCAGGCATATCATTGGCACCACGAATGCTCAGATGTGGCCCGCTTCAAGCGCTAACCACATGCACGTGATTTCCTCGCGACAAGCGGCAGCGATGAGCGACAATATTTGCTGTCGAGGAGGCTCATGCGTCACCGCCCCTTGTCCCGTCCCATGTTTCTGGAACACTAGAAAAGATCACTTGTCGCCCGGAAGCGAACGTGACGAATTCCGGCAACACGGCTTTGCCCATGCCCCTCGCTTCGGTTGCGATTTGCTCTCGATGCTTATTATCCGCGCGTTCTTGAAAAGGGATCGACTATCTTTTTTTAATTCTCATCTGACGCGGAGAACGAGAGAGGGGTGGTATTTTCTCGCAAACCACGTTATTGAATGTCTCGGCGATAGCTTGTGACAACGTGGTCGCTTGCTTAACAATGCGAAATTATCATGAGAAGTGCGTCGTAGACGTCATAGCGTAGGCTTCTGAGCAGCCTATCGCGGTAGACGCGGTTAAAGCAAAGATTCTGGAAAAAAACGAAGGTCGTCAAATGCTTTTGTAGCTTTCTTATTCCACACAAGAAAGTAATAAATTTGGCATGTTGTCATTGAATAACTTTTGAACTTCTATTCGCAATTTATGGATAAGCACGCGATAGTTTTCATTCAAGCAACAATGACACTTTATCGCCGACATGCGGTTGCAGCCGTCGCTTCATACTGCACGTGTCGCCCGTTCTGCTCCAAGCCTGACGCTCTGCGTTCTATGAATATATGTTGACCACTGTACAGCTGCGACCACGTCCGTGTATAGCGCGTGAGCGGCTGGCCTTGAGGCCGTTGTGTGTTGTGACTTCGCGAGCCCAGGAGCATGCACAGCCTTACAGACATCGTCTAAACCGGCGAGAATGGTAGAAGGCGTGCTTTTTTAGCCGAAGATCCGCGCTCCCTCACAGCGCTTTGGTCACATCTTTTTCAGAAGACGAAGCGCATTTTGACTGATAAAGCGCACCCAAATCAACTATGCACGATTTCTGGCCAGTGTGAGGTGTGCAATTATATTAAGATATGATAATGCTGACAGCTGCTTAAAAAAGTATCTAGACGGCCACAAGCAGCGAGATTACACACACTGTGCTACTAGCAGCAACACAAGCACTCAAACTTCTTTAACATGCAAAGAAAACGACCACAGCTAAGTAAGTGTTTTCGGGCACTTTTGTAATGCCATATGAAATATTTAAAGGTAATAATGGACTACAAAAAACCGGTTTTCAGAATGCTCCAATACCAAACCAGATCGTCGATGAATCTTTTAAGCTTATTTCGGCTAACATTAGCTGCAAGCTTGTTTTTTTTTTTTTGCAGACACAAAAACTGAGCCCAGATAGTTATGCAGACATGTTCAATATATTGGTTTTCTCACTCTGGGAACATTAGTAAGAGAAACCGCTAACCCTACCGATATCGAGGAGAAATTTTTGTCTGCGTCTTCGCCAACGCTAACAGGCTCGCGAGAAACTACAGGCCAGTAGGTTTACCTGCTTACCGAAAAACATAGAAATGCGCAACGCGAAACAAAACATAAGCTCACTGTAAAGCCACAGAGGGATATTTTCCAATTGTGCCCATAACTTTTTGTTAAGAATAGCGCTTGCTTTTTCTTAATGACTGGTTAAGAAGTTCGCTTACTTGTCGTCCGCTTGTGTACGGAATAGTTTCACTGAGCTGTTCCGTCCCGGGTTGTCGTGCCACACAGGAGCGCAGCATGCCTTGTGTCCTTTTGGCTGGCTTCCTTTCATATGAGCACTTTCCCACTCACGGACGTCAACATTTTCACTTTCGAGGCATACTCGCTGAATTCTTGCTGAATTCTACTCGTGCTGATCTAAAAGCGGCGGCAGCACGTGAACGGAATGGCAGCAGAAAAGATAAGACCGAGAGCGCCGCCAGTCGGTTTGAAGCGGGAAGCGTCTAACCAAATATGTACGACTTTAAAGAATGAAATAGCGAATAACACATAATATTTCGACCCATAACTGCATAACTGAGCTTTGTGTGTTCGCAGGTCGGAAACATAAAACCGGATGCAATGATCGATTGTTGTGGGGGGTTTAACGTAACAAAACCACCATATGATTATGAGAGGCGCCGTTGTGGAGGGCTCCGGAAATTTCTAAAACCTGGGGTTCTTTAACGTGCACCCAAATATGAGCCCACGGGCCCACAACATTTCCACCTCCATCGGAAATGCAGCCGCCGCAGCCGGGATTTGATCCCGTGACCTGCGGGTCAGCAGCCGAGTACCTTAGCCACTAGACCACTGTGGAGTGGCGGATCTTCAAAACATTGTCGTTGATGATGATATATGGGGTTTAACGTAAAGCAGTGTCGTGTTGTACTTTACTTAGTCAATGACTACGTGTCTGAAATTGACCTTGGGTCAGGCGATTGAATCCCGGCTGCGGCGCCTGCATTTCCGATGGAAGTGGAAATGTTGTGGGCCCGTGTGCTCATATTTGGGTGCACGTTAAAGAACTCCAGGTTGTCGAAATTTTCGGAGCTCTCCCCAACGGCGCCTCTCATAATCATATGGTGGTTTTGGGACGTTAAACCACACATATTAATCAATTAAAATTGATCACGTCTGAGTGCTCTACTGATGCCTAGAGGAAAGCATTATTTGCCCCATACTTTAAATCTATATATACCTTGATCAGGTTCACTTGACTGGAATGCACTGTCGCTATACTAAACTCGTCATTACGAGAGCCTATACTAGCTTCCGGCAAAATTCGTTTAAATAAAAGCTTCAATGCGTGTTAGTTCGGCTGCGTGATTCCTTATTCTTTTGCTTTGGCATATAGTTCAAATATAGGGAAGCGATTATAATCTCCTTCCTGGTCAAGAAAATACACGTAACATGTCTGAAACTTCGCTGGTCGTCACTTCTAATAGTGTCCGCGAAACACATGTAATTCACTCTGTGTTATCAAAAACCGTTTTACAGGGAACGTCACTCAAGCCCATGTTTTGACACGGTAACTTTCTTTCAGCCATGCAGCTTGTCTCGTGAAGACAAGTTAAGTTATCAAAACGTTGTCTACCACTGCATTTCCTGTTAAGCGGTTTACCTTCGCTTCGAAATTCCGACGTTCCCTCAACTTCTCCGTGTAAATACGTACGCCGTCGTGACCGACGTGATTCGGGTCAAGTACACTGTCGTCCTTCGTGAAACAGAACAGGCGACCACGTGACCTGCGCTTTTCTGCGACTGGGCACTGCACCATCAAGCGAGATATGAAGAAAGCACGTCCGCTTTAGGGGGGAGGGGCAGCATCGCCCGCTGCGTGATCAGCACGGGAATGCAATCGAGCACCTCTTGCGCAGTGGACACGACTCATGAGATTGTTTTCCAATGAATGACGCCCAACCCCCAGAAAAAAGCTGGCTGCTTTTTTTTCTAGCTGTCAGCCGATTGTGATGTAGGCAGAAGCCTATAAAGACGCAGGACGCGCTCACCAGTTCCGTTGCATAAACAACGATAGTACATACATATATAGGCCTGCACGTGAATGTTATTTTTCACGTTCGATCTGATATTCTAGGTTCAGTGCTTCCTGATAATGCGCATACTTTGGTTGGGAATTGAGCTGGTTTTGCACATTCAAGCTCGTCGCCTTATAAAAGAAAATACACCCGAAAAAACTTTAAATTATGGTTAACTAGGTTTAACAAATGCCTGCGTCACCCGAGCAGAGTGAACCAGCAAAAGGGCACGAATTTTTTTTTCTTGCATGCAAAGTGATGCGAAGTTTAGAAAGAGAACCTCAGCGGCGACCTTACACACCTCAGCTTAGCGCTATTTCCCTCTTTTTGTTAACAACACCAGTGACGTCAGTAAAACATATTTTGTTCGTGAGTTCATTTTTTATAGTTTATTACCCGGTAGTTGCTGACAATGGTTGAAGTGGCACTGCCGCTGCGTATAATCATGCGATAGTGAGGTCGATGCGAAGTATACGAAGTTTTTGCCTTTAAAGGAATCCTCTCTTATGGGGCTTTACACACGTGAATCACCAAGCCCTGTTGGCGCAGCATGACATAACAGGCACATGATGTGTAATAATATTTCTAATTGTTGGGGTTCGACAACTCAAAAAGCTGTATGTCACGTAGATTCGAAATGATTTCATAGCGTTCAGAGAGTTTAAGTAGTTACTGAAAAGATACTTAGCCCTTTATATAACTGAAAGAGCGCCCCGCCGCGGTAGTCTAGTGGCTAAGGTACTCGACTGCTGACCCGCAGGGCGCGGCTTCGAATGCCGGCTGTGGCGGCTGCATTTCCGATGGAGGCGGAAATGTTGTAGGCCCGTGTGCTCAGATTTGGGTGCACGTTAAAGAACCCCAGATGGTCGAAATTTCCGGAGCCCTCCACTACGGCGTCTCTCATAATCATATGGTGGTTTTGGGACGTTAAACCCCACATATCAATCAATCAAACGAACTGAAAGAGCATGCCCGTACCATTACATGGCTTCTGCAGTTTATTAGCATCACTAAAAGTCAGTTTTAGCATGTGGCACAGAAATGTAGACAACCTATGGGCCGCATTGTGATACACTGTAACTAGAAATAGTGCCTCGACTACATTAAATTCTTTCCAGAAGGGGTCTTCGCAAATAAAAGGTAAGATCGAACGTGAATAAAGCCTTGTGTTGGTGAAATCTCACTTTCGTTTCTTCGCTCTCGAAAGCATACTTTCAGAAGTTTTCTGTTATTAAGGTACGCCAAGGAGACGACGTGTCGCTGTGGACACCCGAAGCATGACGCACACATAGAGTTGGTAAGTTTTGAACGGTGGCTCTAAGTTCCTCAGGCTTCCGTAGGTGGTGTGGCTGCCTTTCAAAGCTAACTTAACGCTCAGACTTTCACGCTTAATCTTCCTTGCCAGCGAACTCACAATACGGGCACCTGTTTATTGGAACGCATGCACATATATCGGTCGTAATAGTCTTTCATTAGATGTCCAGGCTCGAATATCAGCGCATAGATTACGCGAATGACTCCCATGAGATGCATTGTAAACCTAAATGGCGCATACAGACATGACATGTCCACCGTTTGTTTAGCAACTGTCTATCGCTCCGTTTTCTTAAAACACGAAAGTGTTTTATGGCAGGATGGACTACAGCTTCACTGACGTATTTTCATCATTGTTAAGACATTGTGAAATATGAACAGATTGCAAAGAAAAAAAATTGGCAGTACCCACGTACAGTGGGAACAGATGACATGCAAAGCACGAATTAGTAAGGTTGATTTGTCATTTTAAAATCAGCATATCATTGCGATTTGTACGTAATTTATGCTGTACATTTCTTCCATGTCATAACTATTATGTTTGGTAATGTTATTCACCTTCGTTATCTATCCTCGTCACGTGATGCAAAATTTGGTATATGTCGAGCTAGCAAAACGGCCACGAGCGTTCTATGAGCGTAGAATGTCTTCATGTTTTAGATGACAAGAATATCATTACCATGTTAGAACGTGTCATTTACCTTCATCGTCCGTTCACATCACGTAATACTGAATTCGGTATATGTGGAGCTAGCAAAACAGCCGCGAGTACGCTATGATCGTAGCATGTTCCATGTTTTACATGACAAGCATGTCATAATTATCATGTTAGGACGTGTCATTTACCTTCGTCGTCTATTCACGCCCAGGGACACTTAATTTGGCATTTGTGGAGCTAGCTGAACGGCCACGAGCGCGCTGTGAGTGTAGCATGTAGTCATATTTTACATGACACGCATGTAATGATTATCATGTTTCCTTTTTTCATTTACCTTCCTCATAACTTCACGTCACGTAATACCAAATTTTTTATAGGTGAAGCTAGGAGAACGGCCACAAGCGCATCATGAGCGGGGTATGTTGTCATGTTCTTACAAGACACGCATGTTATGAACATCATGTGCACCAGTCATATACCTTCGTAATTCACTGACGTCTCGTAACACCAAATATGGTACATGTGAAGCTAGCGAAACGACCGCGAGCACACTATGAGTGTAATATGTAGTCATGTTCTTACTCCGCAGCACGCGGCGCATAAACGCTGGGTCAGGATGCATAGGTATATCCAACTTGATAAAGGCAAGCCATTTATATACAGCTTATACCATTGGCAGTCCTCAGAGCTCCGCAACCTCGGCACGTTTTCATCGTCAGTAGCGAGACGATGCGAAGGACGCCCTCTACAGGTGGTGATGATATGTTAGGCTTAACGTCCCGAAACCACCATATGATTACGAGAGACGCCGTAGTGGAGGGCTCCGGAAATTTAGACCACCTGGGGTTCTTTAACGTGCATTCCAATCTGAGCACACGGGCCTACAGCAGTTTGGCCTCCATCGAAAATGCAGCCACTGCAGCCAGGATGCGATCCCTTGACCTGCGGGTTAGCAGCCGAGTACCTTAGCCACTAGACCAAAGTGGCGTGGCACCCTCTATAGGTCGTTGCCACACGTATTGCGATGCACCCCTCCGCAGTGCGTTGGCCGTGTGTTCGCGTTTATGTGGTAGTTCAGCCGGTTTGTACCTTTCGTGCTTCCACGGCAAGTTTGATTTAAACTTACAGAGGCTAAACGATCACTTCACTCACTGCCGCGGCCGCGTTCAGGAAAGCAGCTTGGTGGTCATAGACAAAAATCGAGAATTTTGACAGTTCACGCTCCTCCAGCGTTTACATGTGCGTTCATTTCGTGCGTCTTTCTTTCTGCTCGAGTAGCGCGCTTTAAATGCCGTGCTGTAACAGTTTTTAGTACGCACTCATCCGGTGTATGATATTTCATGCGTGCTTTGTGCTTGAGGTGCGCGGTGCAAGTTTTCGGCTGCTTGCTGTTCATCGCGTGACATTACAATTTGTGGCTTCATGATTCCTTCCTTACCCTTTGGAGTGCAACGTTGCCCAATAAACCCTCAACCTCCTCTATAAAGACATGTTGCACTTTCGTGTTATACTGGTGATTTTGGGACGTTAAACCCCACATATGAATCAATAAATTTCATATTATACGGATTTGTACACAAAGAGTCAGCCACCTATTTTTTTACGCTGTGTAAGGGGGCAGGCTGTTTCATTTTTTGTCCTGTCGTCACTTCTTGTGGCGTGGGAGTGCTTTTTTCGCCTTAAGCACTTGTGACACCCTTAAAGTTTAACCGACCCTTCCCCCCATTCTAAAAGTGCGTGTAAGTTTGTGTGCTCTAATAAGATAGCTGTGTACATTTAAGGTGTGTGCAGTAGTAGTCATCACAATTTACTTGTCATACTGAATATTTGAGCCACTATGAAAAAGGAAAGTTGAAGAGAGACGAGAAGGATCCAGTCTTAAAAGGGCAATCCTGGATCCAGCATCGAAAATAAACTGCATTTCTATATAATGTAACGAAGCACTGGTCACAGACACTTTAATGCCTGCGATATACATATATATATATATATATATATATATATATATATATATATATATGTCTCCGATCAAAACGTCACCAATAAACAGTTTTTAGAAGCGTACATTTGTGTTATTTTCCCCTACTTCTACGGCAACCGAAGCCAAACTCTTCTAACTCATACATATATATATATATATATATATATATATATATATATATATATATATATATATATATATATGACGTATGAAGCGATGGTTTGTAGAGGCAGAGAAGGAAGAAGTGCAGTATGGAATAAACATGGGGTATGAGCCAGGCCACGTCTCCCGCATCTAGTGTCACACGAGTCGACAGGATGAAGACCTCCCAGCCACTTCATCAGTGTCTCATCATCGACGCAGTTCTACACAAGACGCCCTGACCATACATCGACTACGGAATCATCTCCTAGCCACACGCGGCGACCAGCACCATGACAGAACCATCGGCTGACCTCGACATCCCCAAGTACACCGGATCAGAGAGAGAGAGAAAATTTATTGCGGAAAGGCAGGGAGGTTAACCAGAAGTACACCGGATCAGCGGACGATGGACCCGTACAGGACTGGTTCAACCTGTTCGAACTCCACGCTACCGCTGCATCTTGGTCGGAACGGGAGATGGTTACGAACTTCAGCGACTACGTCACCGGTGAGGCATTCAAATTTTACCTAATTCACATATTCGAGAATGACGAATTTACACACCGAGAAAATACACAGTTGAGCCATGCTCCTTCCGCACGGGTTCATGCATCACCGCCCGGTGCATACACACTAGACAGTCGAAGCAACACCGAAGAGTTAGGCACATCCAACGTCAGACGCTGCCATGCGCAAGAGCCTCTCGTAGTGAACAGTGCAGAAAAAGCTTCTGAAGAACTTTCTGTCAACTCTGAAGCATCATCTTCATTGCCTGCATTGCATGACAACTGCTCAAAGACTACCAGCTGCCGACTGGAGACCCCATCAGGTTGTCATGAAAACCAGCGCGATGTTCAAGAAGGGCTTTCACCGCGATATGGTCCACAGCAACGTCAGCAACGCCAGCAAAAGCAAGTCCGTGAATCGCAGACACTCCAACGGACACACCAACAAGAACGACGACGCAAAGCAAACCTCTTAAAACAAATTCAAGAATCGAGGCAACTTCGCATAAAGGATTGGCGCCAGAAACGCATTTGGAGCAAAATATCAAGACTGCGCCTAAGATTACAGCTCCGAAACCTAAGGAAACACCGAACAAGACAAGAAGTTACCAGTTCTACATTCGACCTACAAGTGCTCCAAGGACTTAGAACCTTGTTCGTTCCTCCCAGCTGCTCAAGTCATGTCATGGTCAGTGCAGTTTTGCAAGACGCGGTTACCATCTCCAGAACGCCACAGCCAACCTCGCCCACTAGAACTCCGCCATTCACCGGACAGCCGCACTCATTTCTGAAGTTTTGCAGTTTACGGAACACCACTGGGACATGAAACCAATTGTGCATTTTGACGTTTGTGACTTCTCAACCTTGCCTTGTTTACTTTTTCTTGTTAGTAATCCATGCCTTCTTTCGGGGGGAGGGGGAATCGTGTGACGTATGAAGCGATGGTTTGTAGAGGTGGCAGAGAAGGAAGAAGTGCAGTATGGAATAAACCATGGGGTATGAGCCAGGCCACGTCTCCCGCATCTAGCGTCACACATATATATATATATATATATATATATATATATATATATATATATATATATATATATATATATATATATAAGTTTACTTATATACTTTACTTATATATATATATATATATATATATATATATATATATATATATATATATATATATACATACGTCCATAACCTTTACGCTACCGCACTGTGTGTGCTTCAAGCCAATGTGGCTGGCACGGTTCTAGGATTGGAAACTGGAAACGACGCTCATCGATCTATGACGCCTGATGGAAGCTAGGTGGCTGTGTTACCAAAAGGAAACGAGATTGCTTGACACGAACAGGTTGCCCGCTCTCGCGGCTGACATACATACACGTGCGTGGGGATAACGAGAAGAGAAGTCTGCAGAGGTGAACGGCGTATAGGGTCGGGAAGTGGGGAGAGATGTACGGGAGCTCTTGCACTGCGAAATGCGACGCATTCGATTTGCATCCAGCGGTACACAAAGTAACGAAAACAGAAGAGAACAAAACAGCTTGGGGCACAAAGCTCGCTCAAGGGACGTATTGTTTCGCGGTAAGCCCCTTTCTTTAGTGCCCAGCCTATTTATCACTCGTTTGTGCAAGTGAATGTAGAAGGACAGCTGACCTAATTATTTGCGACTCGCTCTAAGTTTTATAAAATAAACAAAGATAAGTACAAAACAACACGTTGTAATGTAATGGATAAAGGCAGCGAAGAGCTTCAGCCTTTTGGGATGGCACAATTTACCACTTTAAGAGTTAGCACAATGAACCATGTAATTTTTACCTAGAAGTATTCATCACTGTTGCTTTGCCAGCTTATACGTCAACGCACTCTTTAAGGAGCGCACCCGGCTTATGTTAGCACAGGAATTTCAGTTATTTTCTTCGCGATTTCTGCTCATGTGAAGCGGAAGTGTAATTATAACGAAAGAAGAGAGATAGAGGCGCCTGTTTTTGGGTAGAAACCGGTTATGTCTGTTGTTTTTTTCACACCACAGTAACACTACAGAAGTGAATGAAGTCGTTGTTTGCTTCAAAAATGATTGCTCTGAGTGCGAACGAAATAAATCATCATGGGTAACACGTAAAGTAAAAAATCACAGACAATCCATGGAATTAATGATGATGAGTTGGGCAATGTGTCCGTCAATTAGTCCGTGCTTCCGTCCATGCGTTCGTCCGTACGTACGTGCACTCGTTCGTGCGTCCGTGCGTCAGTCCACCCGTATGTTCACCTGTTCGTGCTTCCTTCTGTACGTACGTCCATTCGTCCATCCGTCCGTCCGTCTGTCTCTCTGTCTCTCCGTCTGTCCATATGCTTGTCTGTCTATCCATCCATGCGTCCGTCGGTCCATCTAGTGAACACTTCAAGCAACTCCATCCTGCTTCTTTTTATCATATATTCATCCTATACAAGTACACCAATTCAGCGGACAATCCAAGGACTAAGCGAAACTATGTAACACATTTCTTTAGCCATGTCAGCGCTTTGTTAACAGCTAAAGCGTGATAACGACGCTGTGCTACGTTTTTCGCTACAAGTGGACATGCGGATATGTACCCGAGGGTGGGTATGTGCCACTGGTGTGCGCGTATGTACCACAAGTTACGCACTACAACGACGGAGGACGCACAAGCCACGCCGTAAGGAGTTTTCCCCTAAAATGAAACTATAGTTGCAGCGGAAGTGCCTGACCTCACATGGCTGTGTCATGCATATGTATTGTTACGAGAAGGGGACCGACTCGGAGGGGTAGTCACCGATGTATTTACAGCTGGTTAAGCGAGCAGTGCCAGCCACACAGATTAGCTCGCGCCAGTCTGTCTGCTTTGTCTTCTTCAAATCCATGCACTGGCACGTAGCATGACCCCCAGCAGGGGTCATGCTACGTGCCAAATAATATTCTTTTGGCTACGTGCCGAAAGAATAGTAACATCATAAACTACATACATGGAATTACATAAAAGTAGAGCCACATAACATACAAAAGTGGCCTCTGAGTGAGCCATGTTCCCAACACAATCCGCGATGTCCACTACAGTGAAAATACTGCAAAAATTATTTTGAAAAACTTTCGTGACTTCGTTAAGCCACAATATTGTTACGAGAAGGAGACTGACTCGGAGGGGTAGTCAGAGATGTATTTACAGCTGGTTAAGCGAGCAGCACCAGTCACAGAGATTAGCTCACGCCTGTCTTCTTCTTCGTCTCCATGTACTGACTGGCACGAAGCATGACCCCCGGCGGCAGAGGCAATGTCCCGGTGCTTTAAAGGCCGTTATCTCACGCATTCTTCTAGGGCTTCATCCGCGAGACGTGTGCAATATCACTGGATCATATAGCAGATGATGATGGATATGGGGGGGGGGGGGGCTGATCTCGTACGTGACAGGTGTTGCTTGACGCAATATACGGTAGGGTTCCATGTACTGAGACAGAAGTTTCTCTGATAGGCCCAGCCGACTATGAGCGGACCAGAGTAAAACGAGGGTACCGGGAGCGAAATGTATGTCTCTATGTTCCGCATCGTACCGACGACATTGGTTGGTTTGCGACGCCATCAGCCGAGCGCGAGCGAGCTGACGGGCATGATCGGCTCACGCAATCGCGTCGCGGGCATACTCGCTGGTGGACGAGGTGTGAGTGGAGATGACTGGGTCCAGTGGTCAAGTCGCCTCTCTTCCATATAATAAGTAGAACGGCGAAACGCCCATTGTGTCGTGATGGGATGAATTGTACACGAAAGTTGCGTAGGGTAAGACAAGGTCCCAATCTCGGTGGTCAGGCGACACACATAGCGAGCATATTTGTTAGAGTGCGGTTAAATCGTTCCGTGAGGCCGTTTGTTTGAAGGTTGTCAGTGTGTGTTGCGTGTAACAAGTACGCAGAATGTCGGCGATGGCTTGCGATAGAAATGTACGGCCACGGTCTGTGAGAAGCTGCCTCGGAGCACCGTGAATCAACATAACGTCCCGTAACAAAAAGTCAGCGACGTCGGTTGCACAACTGGTCGGTAGATCTCGCGTAATAGCGTAGCGTGTAGCGTAGTCTGCAATAACGGCTATCCATTTGTTTCCCAATGTTGATGTGGAAAAAGGACCAAGCAGGTCTAACCCAGCATGGTACAATATATCCGCGGGTATTCTAATTGGTTGAAGATGACCAGTGGGTAGCAGCGACGGTGTTTTACGACATCGGCATGGGTCACACGTGGCGACATATCGGCGTACCGAGCGAGCAAGGCCTGGCCAGAAGAAACGGCGCTGGACGCACTCGTAGAGGCGTAGCCACTGGTTGACGTCGGAACGCTCGTGGCCCGAAAACACGCCGGGGTCTTTGAGTGCGGGAAGCGTCACGAAAGTTGTTGCGGGCGCTGGGTTGACAGGCCGGGCAGAAGAGCGGGTGACCGGAGACGATGTAGGTGAGTCTTGAGTGGTCATGTTGAAAGCCGCGATGGAGCGTCCGCTTTGGAGTTCCGTGGTGAGGACAGGGATCGCACAACTCCACCAAATATGTTACAAGAAGGACAGCGAGTTGGAGGGGTAGTCACCGATGTATTTACAGCCGGTTATGTTGGTTGGTTGGTTGGTCCCAAGAGGAATGGCTCAACCCACCACGGGGTATCGGCCATGAATCTCGCGGCAGTGGGATACAAAATAAATAAAATACAGTAAAATATATGAAATAGACTAAAGACGAAAATAAGTAATGAGTGTGTACTTATGAGATTAGCATGGTAGCTGGTTTGATTCTTTTATATAGTTATATATGGCTCCATATATGTCCCTGTTGCAATGACCTAGTTCCGAAGCCCCTAGGGACAGCTGGTCAAGCGAGCAGCGCCAGTCACACAGATTAGCTCGCGCCAGTCTATCTGCTTTGTCTTCTTCAGCTCCATGCACTGGAACGTAGCAATATTAATTAGATATTGTAAAAGTGCTCCAAAAGTAAAACAACATAACAAACAACAATTTGTTAACTCACTTCTATCGCACTTGGAGCTCACCAAGCAGGGCAAGCGTTGTCACGTGACGTGATCAAGCGATACCTTGGTCAAGTGTGAATGAAAGAAGCCTTACAGCTAGCTGAAGCTAAAGAAACAAACTGCGCCTGTAACAGACTGGCAAATTAGTCTCACGTTGTGCTGCTAAGGCAATTAATGTTTCTTACAAACTTATGCAAGAATGATAAGAAACGCTGGTATGCGTTTAGGTTACAAAAGAAGCACTCCTCTGGGGTAATATTTGCGCAATAGTAAAATGTTCCGAAAAAGTGTTCAGAATAATGGGAGTTCTCCAGATCCAATTCCACGTTGGGCCGAGCCTGATTAGACAATGCGAGGTACAAAAAACTGTTGGTCGATTGCAACAACTGAAAAAGGTAACCAAGAGCGGGAGAGTTGGACGGAGTGTTCAATTGAAAACCATTTGCAGGAATAAAATCAAATCATTTCGCACTACATATTTCAAAGAGCAGATCACTGGGAGAATCGTTTTCTGACCTTTATTGTAACATCTCTTTTCTCTCATATTTTACTCGGCCCTCTCCAGCACAGAGTGGCCAGCCGGTCTGAGAACTGGAGAAGCACCCCGTCCTTCCTTTGCTCCTCTTCCAATGCGATGGACACGTAAAGTAGGAAGGTGACGATGACCATGAAAATGACGCCAAACTCACGTACATAACATTTGGGATATGTACAAGTCACGGCTGCAACAACGTTTTGTTAACATGGACAAGTTTATACTGTAGACTACACCATTTTTTCAACTCTGAAAGGAGAGTTGAAAACACTGGGAAACTTTTAGTCAATGATTACCGTTGTTTTTCCATTGCGCGAAGTTCTATCGGACAAGGCGGCCAGAAAAACAGTTGAAAGCATCCAGTGCTGCTCGAACGCAATTGACAGCACATGATAACTGCTTATATTTTCGCTCATCAGCGCTCACCGGTAAAAATGCTCAAAAATTAGTACCACTACTAAGTACAACTCTGGCTTATTTAACCATGGTATACTACTAACACGAACGCATCTCCCAACAAAAGCGGCTGTTCTCGTGTTGTCTTCTTGTTCGTCGCATATTTCAAACATCGGGCAAAGGCAACGCATTCAGTCCAATCGAGGTCCTGTTGACCGGAGTCAACAGCAGTCCAAGGCTGCATTGCTTCGCAGGCTCACACAAGGCAGTGGAGCTCTGAACTGAGGGCCCCACCAAACTTAGGTTCTCTGTGCATTCGCTAACAAATGTTAGTTCTCCCACTCTCTCAAAAAAAAAATTGGTTGGTTAGACACTGCAAAAAACATTCCCAATAACTACCGAAATGGAATATATGACAACGTACCATAAACATCGATACATATGGAGGCTATGCAGCCGTCTTATTGCAAACCTGCAAAAGTGACAAATAAAAGGAAGCAAATATGGATCTTTCAGCCAACTACGAGAAAGCAGCTATAAATATAAACACATCCGGCATGCATCCTGAAGCACCGGGCAACCACGTTAAATATAAATACATGCAGTACAGATTGTGAAGCAGCGAATAAGGAATGCGAAAAGCACACAACAAAAATAACACCCGCCATTCGGTGAGTTGGTGGTTCCTGCCGGCGCGGCGACGACAGTGTATAGGGCCGTACTAATGGGTGCCCGCCCGCATTCGAAGGAACGACATTCGCGAGACATGCTCGAGAGGAACGCTTTCTATTTCGTTGGCTTCGGGGCTGTCGAGTCGCTTTCTCAGTCGGCATCGCGGAGTCTTATCGTAACACTTCCGGGTCTCCCTTTGGTCTCAGGGCTTGATGCCGATCGCTTGGCAGTGGGATCACGAAGTAAAACAAGAAACGCAAGCACGGCATTTAGGCACACAACATGAAGTAACGAGAAAACGGGGTAAATAAACCGCGAGTGAAAATGAAAACACTACGAATGAAAGGAAATCAGGCGTGTTCGCTTAACGTATACACCGTGTTCGCTTAACGTATACACTAGTTTGATGTGCCGACGAAACAGCTGTCTTTGCGAGGTAATGAAATCGGACGAATGATTTGCCTTGCAAGAGAGAAGAGCGGTTTCCGGATTCCTGTCCCCACTTTTCGGAGTCGCAACGCAGTGAATATCTGGAGAGTGCAGACTCTGGTGAAGAGAATTTCGATCAGAAAAAAATATCGAGAGATGTCGACGCTTTATGCTAGCTTTACGGCACTTTTGATTGAACGAGTAAGTGCGGGAGGCTTTTTTTTTTGCTATAAGCCATAGACCGGAGAAAGTGTTTCCTTTGGTTTTTGACTTGCCAAGTTATCATCCAGGCAATAAGAGCACACACGTGTACTCTATATCATAGGAATTGGTCTAACACTAAAGGCAAATATGCCTAGACTCCTCACAGAAGTGTGTTCAGTGTACATTCACGAATGAGGGCTAGCACATTGACGGTTTTTGACAGCAGTAGCACCGTTTAATGCTCGTGCCCATGTAATTACACCTAGTAGAAGATTATAATCACTGCGACTAAAGTACACGATTGTGAATGAACCTCTGTGGTAGCTGTAGTAGTTAACAGACGCCTATATAGACGCGCCTATATATATATATATATATATATATATATATATATATATAGACGCGGCATATAGTGAACCCCACGCTAAGATGGCATCAGCGAGCATATAATATACATGGTTACTCAGTGTGCTCTAGTGGAAAACTTCATCTTTTGAAGAGACAAATAGCATGATGTGCGATGTCCTATCATTGGGTAACCCACATCTATACTAATTCACGCAGTAAGTATTACTACGCTCTTTAAGAACGCGAGAAGCAACGCTCGTAGCTTGAACCGGTAATGCGAGAACGCCTTCCACTTCCTCCTGACATGTGTCTGTGTTCACTAAAGCACTCTGTCACGGGAATTTTACCTGTCAACGTCCCTGCGTCTCATCTGCGCTTATTGCAGAAATTTAATTAGTTGCTTACACAATATAGTGTGTTACGCGCTTATGGCAGAAATTTAATCAGTTCTTTAAGCAATACACTGTGAAGAAACACCATTCATGTATGTGGAAGCTTCACTATAGGCTGGGGACGAGACGGAAAAGTTTGATACGAGGTGAAAGGTATGAAGCTGTGATATATACAAGGCGTATTGTGGGCGCTTAATGAAGTGTATTGGTACCGCGCCGAAGTACAGCATCCTGTTTCTGTGGTCGTGAATCGAGAGTCTGTAGATTTCATTCCCACGTTATCCTTATAAACAAAACCTTTTCTGCTCATTTCACTTCAACATCTGTTCGTGTGCATTTTACCCCTTTTGTTTCCGTTGCGAAAATGACGTCACCGGTACCTTAGTGTATCCCGCATTACAGTACATTTGTGCCTAAATGTTTATAGAAAGTGTTTGACAGCCGGTGAAAGAAACGAAGTATATATGAGTGGTGTTGTAAATACTACATTGTGTGGGGGCCTGAGGTAAGAATTACAGCGACATTTTATGTAACAGTGAAGTATACTTTGTACAACCAAGTAACGCAAAACCATTATTCGCCGCGGTTTGGCGAAGTGTGAGCTTTCATAAGCCTAATACCAGGGCTACCAGATAGCCAGTGGGCTCTATTCTTTTTTCGGAATCGTGGCTGTTGCTTCCCACGCTCGCTTGTTTTTGACATCATTGATGTCGCGCACGCTATGCCAACCCCACCCTCATAGCCCGCGCATTCACTGAACCACAGTTCTGCACCACCCTGTTGCTCCGACTCCGATCGCAGTTCACAAATAGCACGTCGTTTACCATAATCTCTTGCGCAATGCCTCACGCACTTGGGAGCTCACCGAACCGGTTATGTAGGCTCCCTACAACACACAGAAGCGAAGTCTGTAACAAAATGGACTATTCTAAGGGCACAACAAGACAAGGACACGAAAAAACTCTCAAGACACACGGGTGCATACTTTAGACACTTCACTGAGCGCCTTGGAACGGAATATATAAGGGCACACGTGATATTACATGACGCCGGCGCAGGAGGTAGAACTTGACGCCATCACGGAGGCCACACGTAACATATTTCATAAGAAAATAGAATATTTAATGGCTTTGACGGGCGTTTGACTGACCGGTGAGTCGATCATTGTGTGAAAAATAAGCTCCTATGATTTCAAAAAAATGCGTCATTGTTACAAACCGCAGAAATGAACTCATGCGTAAAATAGTTGACGCTAAAAAGATAGGTGAGGTGAAAAGTGAGCATCAATTCGGTCGATCTCTTTGCTTCCAAACAGCTAGATTACCTGCAATGTTTCAGACTGTGTCATATTTTATTTCCTATGAGTACGACAAATAAGGTCACGCGTGTCCTTATATTATACGTTCCAATGCTATAAATAAAATTTCGAAAGTTAACGCGCATGTGACTTATGTGTGCCTCGCGCTTTTTCATATGGGCGACGTTGTACAAGCTTTCGTATGCGTGGTGTAGGTGTGTGCATTTGACTATTCGCACAGTTGGTGAAGAGGAATTTATTCTGCATCGACTCGAACGCCTAGCACAAACGACAGAGACGCATATACGACCACAGAGTGAATACGCTTGTTAGTAAGTGCATTATTTATCACTAAGTACACTCTTTGAGAACTACATATTGAAACGTTGTGTATGTCATTCCGACCATTCCGTCCGTTTTCGTGAGGTTCTTACGGAAAATACAGATTCCGTAAGCTAACATAAGGAAATATTGGAACGGCATACGGAACGTTTCGATGGATTGCCACCGCTGAGAACGTCATGCATTACTGTTCGTTTACCAAACCAATATACAAGACAGACTCGCTATAAGGCTTCCCCGATTACTGCAGTGGTGCTCTGCAGCCGTATTGCTTCGACTTCGGCGAGTTGGTTTGAACTCGGAGAAATTAAGCATGATTTGGATGAAGGCAGCTCACACCGAAGTGATTACAAAACAGATGGCAAGCGAGGAGGAGGTTTCCGTAGATTTAGGCACGCATTCGGGTTTAGGGCACTCCGATTGACCGCGGTTGTTGCTGGGGTTGTTTCAGCAGTGCGATCGGAGTCAGAACAAAAGGACACAAAGCCTCGGTTCTCACGTGACGAAGGTGGGGTGGGCATTTCGTACAAGACACATCGGAGTATAAATCAAGCAGGTCTGCACACAAAGCTGAAAGGTGCAGCCACGAGACCACAGAGTGAACGAAGAGGGTCATACTTTCAATTATATACATGCACACAGTGCTAGCCACGACGTGTAATAAGGTTGGTGGTAGACTACTTGGTTACGCATGATATGAGAAGAGTAGCGTAAGTTTTAGAGACGCTGAAAAGACATTCTTTGTAAATAATTTGTCCTTTATTATTTGCTGCTGTTCCCTTACCACCATTAAAGTGTCCGGCCTTAACTTTTTTTTTATGGCGTTCTGAACTCAGCGCTGTTGACTTCCTTGAAAACCACTGGCCTGCACAAAACTTAGTAAATAGCATAATATATGTGCGCACTGGGTGTGGTATATGCTGTTATATGTTTGCCAGAGTACATAATCTATTAATTACCCAGCACAAGAAGGTATATGTTAAGTAAGAAGACAGCCAAAATATTTCCAGTTTTTTCTCTCTCTTCACGCATTTTTCTCTCTCTTTTAAAGCAGAAATGGGAGTGTAATATGCCTATTTTATCGTTGTTCGCTGTGTGAGATGCCCCAATGCTATTTAGATGCTTTTATACGCTGGCCACATCAATTCTTATATTGTTGCAAATCGATTCATCTCTTCCTCTCTTCTGCATGTCTCTCTGAATGCGAAATTTTGACAGGTTGCTTTATAGAGAATCTTTAATTGAGGTACAATGATGCGCTGTCTTCTATTACTGACCTTCATAACAAGAAAAAAAGGAACAAAATAAAACATATACAGTAAAATTATTTAAAATGAAAAAGTATAATGGGAACATGAAACATTTTTCAAAAAAGAAAAATAAGACAGACCACAACGAAGCAGATTCCAACTTCTCGTAAAAGACTTTTCAAAATTCACATCTTTTATATTCACTCACAGACGAATAAGCGCGATTCCACCAATTTTATTTTTTCCCAACTTTGTTTCATTAAGCACTTAAATAAAGGCATTATGCATGCCTTCACTATTAGGTTTACAGTCAATAGATGCTAGCTGATGAGTGTCGAACAACTGCTTTGCGTAACAATATAATCTATTTTCCTGCAGCAGTTTCCTATGCACACTAAGGATGGATATATATTTATATATATATATATATATATATATATATATATATATATATATATATATATATATATATATATATATATATATTGTAACAGCGAGCTGTGATAAGATGGTTTTATTTACAGGAGGTGAACGATGGTCGTTTGCGGCCGCACACTGCGATCGTGCCAAGACTCTTCGTCTTCCTCTGCTTCTCTTCTCTACCTTTTTCTAGTCTGTTACATTCTCCCGCAAGCAGACGAAGCCCGTAGGGCCAGTTATGATGCACAAGGAGGGTAGAAACGTTTCAGACGAGCAACGTGAGTGAGCTGCGTTCTGCTCGATCGTCGACCATTGGACAAAAGACGAGCTATTACGTAAGTGAGCTGGCTTAGACGCTGCAAAACTACAAATGGGCCTGAATATCGTGACAGAAGCTTTTGACACAATCCACGCTTGCGTTGCGGTGTCCAAAGTAACACCAAGTCACCTTTTTTGAATAAAACTGGTTCGTGACGGTCGTCGTATCGTTCCTTCGAACGACGTTGAGAGGCCAAAGTACGAAGACGAGCGATTCGACGGGCTTCTTCCGCGAGGCACAGGGTGTTTGATACAGAGTCGTCATTGTGAAGAATGAAGGGTAAGAAAGTGTCTAGAGGGCTTAGTGGCAACCTGGCGTACAACAGATAAAATGGGCTGAAGTTCGTTGTTTCATGTTTTGCCGTGTTGTACGCGTACGTGATAAAAGGCAGCACTTCATCCCAGTTCTTGTGATTGGAAGAAACGTACTTGGCAAGCATGTTGGTCAGCGTTCTGTTTGTCCGTTCAACGAGGCCATTCGTCTGTGGGTGATACGGTGTGGAATGACGGAACTGTGTCGTGCACATGCGTAGTACATCTTCAACGGCATCGGCAGTGAACTGGCGGCCACGGTCGTTGATAATAACACGCCGTGGGCCATGGCGAAGGACCACGGAGTGAAGCAAGAAGTCCGCCACGGATGCAGCGGTAGAAGAGGGAATAGCTGCGGTTTCGGCATACCGCGTAAGATGATCTACGAAGACGATTATCCAACGCTTCTCATTGTTAGATAACAGAAATGGACCCATAATGTGAATTCCCACTTGTTCAAAAGGTGTGCTGGGTGGTGTTAACGGCTGAAGGGGACCTGGTGTAGCGGTGGCCGGGCGCTTGTGACGTTGGCACGTCTCGCAGCTAGCGACGTAACGCTTCGTCGTTTCGTACATCTTGGGCCAGTAAAAGCATTCCTGCGTGCGGTTCAGCGTTCTAATAAAGCCGAAGTGACCGGACGTCGCATCGTAAAGAATGGCACATAGAACATCGGAGCGAAGGCTCTCGGGGACAACTAGAAGAAAACGTGCCCCAGGTCTGGTGTAGTTAGTTTTATAGAGCAACTTGTCTCGGACAGTAAAGCGACTGCTGTGTTGGGAGGCACGTGCGGCGGCAAAAAGAGGATCCAAGTTGAGATTGTTGCGTTGTTCTCTCTGGAAATCAGCCGCGTTGGGGAACGTGCTTGTAACAGCAGCAAGGAAGTCGTCAAAATTCTCAGCATCACAGTCAGTAGTCACAAGAGGAATCTGGGAGAGGCAGTCTGCGTCAGCGTGACGACGGCCACTTTTGTACGACACCGTAAAGTCGTATTCCTGAAGTCGCAGCGCCCAACGTGCAAGGCGGCCAGAGGGGTCACGCAAACCGACCAGCCAGCATAACGAATGGTGGTCGGTAATTATCTTAAATAGCCTCCAGTAAAGATAACAACGAAACTTCTGTACAGCGAAAACAGCTGCCAGACATTCCTGTTCCGTAACTGTGTAATTGCGTTCTGATTTGCTCAGGCAACGGCTGGCATATGCCACGACAGGCTCTGCGCCATTGTGACGTTGTACAAGCACCGCGCCTACACCGATACCACTAGCGTCCGTGTGGACCTCAGTCGGGCAAGATGGATCGAAGTGACGCAACAGTGGTGCTGACGTTAGTACAAACTTAAGTTGTGAGAATGCGGCGTCACACTCTGGCGTCCAGTTGAAGGTTGCATCCTGTCGCAAGACGTTTGTCAGCGGATACACGATCTCCGCGAATCGTGGAACAAAACGACGAAAATATGAGCATAGGCCGACAAATGAGCGAAGGTCTCGTACGGACTGCGGTGATTTAAAAGAGCTCACTGCTTCTATCTTGCGAGGATCGGGTCTGACGCCATCCTTGTCGACGAAGTGCCCCAGCACGAGAGTTTGACGTTCGCCAAAGCGACATTCTTTAGAATTCAGAACCAGCCCGGCTTTTTCGATGCAGTCGAGAACAAGACTGAGACGGTTGTTATGTTCCTCAAACGTATGGCCAAAGATCACAACATCGTCAAAGTAGCACATGCATATCTCCCATTTTAGACCACGTAATACTGTGTCCATAAATCTTTCAAAGGTGGCTGGAGCATTACAAAGGCCAAAAGGCATGACATTGAATTCAAATAAGCCATCCGGAGTTATGAAAGCAGTCTTTTCTTTGTCGCCGGGTTCCATGGGTATTTGCCAATAACCTGACCGCAAATCAAGCGTTGAAAAATAGGAAGCGGTAAGTAAGCAATCTATGACGTCATCAATCCGTGGTAAGGGATATACATCTTTCTTCGTCACAGTGTTTAGATGCCTGTAATCTACGCAGAATCTCCAGGAACCATCCTTTTTCCTGACAAGAATTACCGGGGCTGCCCACGGGCTGGACGGCTCTTGCACGACCCCTTTGTTCAGCATGTCCTTTACTTGTTCGGCGATAACTTTGCGCTCAGAGGATGACACTCGGTAGGGCTTTTGGCGGAGGGGGTGTGCAGAGCCAGTGTCTATTCTGTGACGAGCGCGGGACGAGGGTAACTGAAGGGGTGCATCTCTATGTTTGAAGTCGAAAGCAGCAACATGCCGGGAAAGGACCTGCACCAGCGCTTGCCGTTCCGTCGTACTGAGAGTCTTGCTGATCATAGTGAGCATTAGATATTCATTATGGCGAATATCACAAGTGGAGGAAGAGGTGGGGAGGTCCGTAGCTATTGCTACTATCGAGTTGCATGAGGCTTCATCAAAGAGAGCTATCTTCATCCCGCGAGGAAGCACAACCGGCGTGGCAGAACAGTTCAGCGCCCACAATGTTGCTACTCCTTTTGTCATGCACACCACAGAACAAGGCACAAGTATGTCCTTCTTAAAACAGTTCTTGCGTAGAGGTCCCACTATGAGGTCAACACAGGCATCATCAACCGCTGTGGAAGAGACTCGAACGGGTGTCAAGCACCAAGATGGTGCTATCACTTCATCAATCACAGTAAGTGTGTTCCTGTCTTCGCCATGGTAGTCTTCTTCGGAAAGCGACGGTATAAACAAATTGTTTAGTGATATTTCCCCACTACCACAGTCAACGGAAGCATTGCATTGCTCCAGGAAATCGATACCAAGAATGACATCGTGCGAACAACGAGATAGAACCAGAAATTCCGATACAAATACTTTTCCAGCCAATGAAACACTGACAGCACATACACCAAGAGGATTAAGCCACTCGCCGCCTACACCACGAAAGGTGATTGTATCGTCCCATGAAAACATAACTTTGCGACCTAAGTGGTTTCTGAAGGCGAGGCTCATCACAGACACAGTCGCCCCAGTGTCAACTAACGCCATCGTCGGTATTCCATCAATCAACACATTCACTTTGTTTTTGATCATAACAATAGGCAGAGGTATATCTTGAAAAGACCGTCCGGTGACCTAACCTCCATTGGCCGCGGATGCTAGTTTCTCATCGGCGGAGAAGAACGACGCAGAGGAGACGGCGAGCGACGAGAACGATTGGACGGTGGTGTCAAACTCCGCTCGGATGCTGGCGAATCACTGCGTCTGGTCTCGCGCGAAAAACGGTCCCTAGGAAACAAGTCGGTTGTCCGCATTTCATATGAAGCACCGGGTCTTGGTGGCGAAGACATGGCTGGTGTCCTTCGTGATTGGCGGCGTTGCTGGCGGCAATACCGAGCAATATGCCCACTGAAATCACAGTTGTAGCACACGGGAGGGTCACGGTTTATACTATATTCAATGGTAAGAATCATGGGCCGCTGCTGTCGGCGAGGAAGTTCGTTATCACGCGAAGAACGGGTTTCTGCCACTCTCTGGAATTCATTGTATTTGTAGTAGGGTTGGTCGTAGGGTTGGTACTGTCCTTGCCGCAGCGGGGCGTACTCCGGCTGAGAGCCCTGAGTATAAGAATGTGGCTGTGCTCGTCGTGATCGTGCGTCATAGGCAGGGCCTCTATCGTATAGACATGGCTGATACTGAGGTGTGGCATCAGAATCCTCAAAGCCCTCCGCCACTCGGTGCGAGGAGAATGAAGCAACGTTTCGCTCGAACTCTGGCGGCTGATAGGGGGGATGAGTGCTTGGGCGGTTTGCCACTTGCACGTACAGGCCGAGTTCTTCACGTACTATCTGCCGGATTGTTGTTGCAAGATCAAGCGCCTGGTTGCTGTCTATGCTCGCGATGGTCGTCACATTGGGTAGCCTGCCGAACTTTGGCGTGATGCGCCTCGTCTTTAGTTGCTCAAAATTGCAGCAATGACGAATGACATCGGTGACAGATGTCAAGGTGTCTTTCGCGATGAGGAAACTGTAAACATCCTCGGCGGTTCCTTTTAGAATGTGCCCGACTTTGTCTTCCTGAGACATTCCGGAGTGAATGGTCCTACATAGCTTTATGACTTCCTCAATATAGGTCGTGGAAGTTTCACCTGGCAATTGAGCGCGTTGCATTAGCGTCTGTTCTACTCTTTTCTTTATCGTTGTTGGGTCACCGAAACGCTCTTTGATTTCAGAAACAAATCTGTCCCACGTCGTTAGCGTTTCCTCCCGATTCTCGTACCACAATAATGCAGTATTCGTCAGAAAGAACGCGACGTACAAACGCTGAGAAGCGGCATCCCATCTGTTAGCGGCGCTCACCCGTTTGTAATGAATGAGCCAAGCTTCGACGTCTTCATCTCGTCTGCCGGCAAAGGGACGAGCATCTCTCAGTTGTGGAGCCGAACTGGTCGGCGCAGAAGTCGAGAGGGGTCGATGTTCATTTGCGTTGTGGGACATGTCCATACCAGATGGATTCGGTGGAAGTCCAGCAATGCGACGGCTCCGTCGAAGAACTTGCGGTTCACCTTCCGTCTTCGGGTGTCGATTACCCAGCACGTCCACCACAACTGTAACAGCGAGCTGTGATAAGATGGTTTTATTTACAGGAGGTGAACGATGGTCGTTTGCGGCCGCACACTGCGATTGTGCCAAGACTCTTCGTCTTCCTCTGCTTCTCTTCTCTACCTTTTTCTAGTCTGTTACAATATATATATATATATATATATATATATATATATATATATATATATATATATATATATATATATATATATTCGTATAGGAAAGAAGACGCACGTACGAAGTTATTTTATTGACGTCAATTGTTTTTGATATATATATATATATATATATATATATATATATATATATATATATATATATATATATATATATATATATATATATATATATATATATATATTGATTCTTAATATGCGCACTTCACACTTAAATAATAAGGACTTATAATAAATTCTTATAAAATAAGGATCCATATATGAAACCCCATAAGAAAATACTGTCATTGGTGACTTCATTCTCGCGTTAACAAGGTCAGTTTGAACCCTGGATTAGTCATGTGTCTTATTTGTGTCAAATTAAATCAGAAAGTATTCAATAGGCAAAATTTTTGCAGCAGGAAATACACTAGGTAGGTTATTGTCAAAAAATTCACTTGTTCAGTACAGAATTCCAGTGGCGCACTTCACAGCGCGTAATTCAAGACTGGAAACCAGTCAGAACAGAACACAACGGAACAAAACTGTAAATATTACGCGGTCCGCTGCTGCCAGCTTGGGCACCCTCCGTGAGTCTTGCAGGTAGTTAATATTTTGAAATGTTTCCCTACAAGTTGCAGCTTGAACGGCTCATACAGTGAGCATAAGAAACATCATTACAGCTGCGATACTTTGCTTTACAAGCTTCAAAGTCATAGGAGCCTCGTGGGATCATCAAAACTTTTGACACAAAGTTCCTATAGAACCGACGAAAATGAAGTCCTAAAACGAAATGATTGACTTATAAAGGTATAGTATACTACTTTCAAAAACAACCTTGTTTTTCGCACTAGTTTGGAAAAAAACAGAGTTTGTTTTCATTTCAAACTTTGCACGAAACTTGTCTGTGTCCGCAGGCGCACACATTGCCCCAGGGAGAGCAATCAATCACTCTCTAGTGGCTCGTGTTCGTTCCTTCTTTTGTCGTTGTTGTATCGTACTTACTCTATCATTGTGTATAGTTTCTACAGGCTTCATATAAGATCGTTCAAGGAATGGTACATAAAAAAAAAAGTTCGCAATACGCGTAAACACGGTTTGAGGGCTGTGCAACAGAAAACAAAATATATTTACTTTATGCACCACCGTACAACGATATATACCTCCAACGCTTCGCCTACTGATCGTCATCCACTCCGTAGATATGTTGTGATTTTTGAAGTACGTCGTTTCATGGGGCACTTTGGGCTTTCACCTGAATATAAAAATGTTTTAAAGGGTGTTGTAGTAGCCTCTCCAACAAGTAAGCGCGGCCTCACAAAAGCTGTGAAAACTGAGCCATTCAAAGTTTTCTTCGGTACTATGTGTCATTAGATTGCCGAAAATTGTATGTGCAAGTATTAGTGTAGTCATATTCATTAGTCCATACTTGACACATATATGAAGTTTGCTTAAACAAATAACTCAGGTATATTTTACCGTGCAAATCTGATAGCACACTGTGCGTAGCAATATCTGCGTGCAGCCCTGAGGTAAACCGAAACCCACGACTAGTCATAGTTATGGAATGGGAAATTCGCAACCACACACCTGTAGCATGAAGTCACAAGGGAACTCTTGTGGCTACCAAGAAAGCCTTTTATTTACTAAAAAGCCACTAAGAAAAGTTTTCGATGCGGTTGATCCTCGAAATAAGTTGCATTGCTGAAATTTAGCACTGTGTGTGTGTCATGCGTCGGTTGCTCTTTACCGTCCAAGATGCTCTGTACATCAAATGCTCTAAAACCCCAAAAGCCAACCGCACAACCACATTTAAACCGTGTAATTGACTGATCATGCATTTTTCGCAACTGAGGTGACAGAAGACACGTGGCACATTCGGCTTCATTCTTGTGTTACAAATGGTCTGAAATTACGGCTGCCAACCTGGAGGCAGCCTGAAAGCATAGTAACCTAGGAGAGTCCAAGGTAATTACCAACTTGTTCTCCCACAGAAACGCTGTTCCCTTTCAGAATCGTCTCAGTGAGACCTCGATATATTGGTCCAATGTTCCATGTCCTGAGGGAGATGCAGGTCGTGTCTCGCGCAAATTAGAAACAGTCCTCAATCGCTGCTCCCTGATTGCGTGGCTCATTACGCTGATTGCAAACATGGCAATTGGCCGTGAAGTCCGCAACTCAAGACGTGCCTTCCAGAAGGAATTCGCTTTAACGTAGACAATGAAAACAGCACGCATGCCAGACGTGTTGTGCTACTTAGTTAAAATATGGGCTGCCTTCAGATTACGTATTGGTCGTGCCTCAAAAAATTCATACCAATAAACGATCGTTTGCAGTAGTGAAGTTCCAGCACTAATGAAAAGTTAACGAGTTAGAAATACTGTTACCCAGAAGTGATAGACTTGGTTGGCTACTCTGTTCGGCTAGAATGCGATAGAGAGACCAAGAGAGAGGCGGAATCTCTTTATGTAGTAACAGTGTGTATCAAACGTATATCTAGCAAGCAACTTATGTAGACCTCTAGTGTTCTGGAACTTGAGACAGCACATGTGTATCTTTCTGGGTGGTTACTTTGGTAATGCTGGACTGGCACCATTTACTTCACGTACTATTTACCAGCATACACTGCTTCTCTATAGAATCAAAATAAAATATAAGATGTAAAAGGTAAGTATAAGGTATAAAATAAATATCAGATATAAAATAAACAAGCTCGAGGCAATATCGACCTTCTTCTCACTTCGTGTTCGTTTAGTGTGCTATGGTTTTTTAGTACATGCTAGAGTAGCTTGTGTAGTGAAATTAGCAAAGGTGGCAATACTTAAGGGCTCGAGCATAGCGAGTGAGACCGTGCAGCCGGAAAACTGCGTTGAGTGCACAACTTGAGCTTTCACGAAGCTTCGCGATCTGCAGCTGTTGGCACTTACACACGAAACTGCACTAGGCGAACCGGCTGGTAGCATTCGTACATGCCTAATAAAGCGAACGTTCCTCAAGCCTTCTTTCATGCATGCAGTGCCTTACAATAAGCATGTGACCTGCGGACAACGGCCTCCGCACAAATGAAAATGCGTAGCACGTGACCATCAAACATTGCACTTGTTGAAGCGCGAAATACTCAGATGTAGACTTTATGGTCATTGAAAAAAGAAGTAATTGCTTAGACGGAAGGCCTCACTCAGGGTTGTAGCAGCACGTTCATTCATTTTCATCTCCTAAGCACGCATTTGCAATGATTTACTCCGAGGATGGTAATTTTACGAAGCGCTTCAAAATGCTGGCGCGGCCACGCATTCATCATCCATGTTGTGAATGGAGGACACTTGATAGTATAACTGTTTACAATGCACAATTCTAGACGTACGTCATCACTGATTGGGATAATTGGTGAAAGTGAGGGGGAAAAGAGACAGACGAGAGCCATTCACGTGTCCGTTTTACTACCCTGAAAGGAGGAGTGTCTTAAGCTAGAATCACACGCGAGGGCAAAATCCCGCTGCTCCGCGGACCAAATAATCACGTGATTAGTTTAATCTGGCGCAGCAGCAAAGACGTCGCATGCACACAGCCGGAGCTAAACTCGCGGAAATTCTCGCGCATACTCTCAACTCCTACGCTTACGCAGCGTCTAATGCATCAATAAAAACCTCCAAAAAACACTCACGTCTTCCACTGTCACACGAAACACATCCGGTCGTGGCCGCAAAACTGAAACACGGGCCGGCAACCTTCTTCCTAGCCATGCTAATCTGACCAATGTTGACTGATTTGACGCTGAATCCTCTAGTTCGAAGCCAGGCGGCCTTCAAACGTGTGGATCGAAATAGCGGCGATTCATTTTCATCCATACCGCGAGCGGAGCAGAGCAGATGAAGCAAGGACGGCAAGTTTCTATGACGCGCACGCAACGTGATGCACTATCTGCTGTGAAATTTCCTCCTCCGTTCTCTCGTGCGAATCTATAGCTATAGCGGACGAAACGAAAAAAACGTTTGCCAAATCTCACGTAGCTTGGAGATCGAAATTATGACAAGTATGCGGAGCGAAGGTGACCACGTTGTAATTTATGTTATTTAGCGACGTGCTGCGAAGTTACGCGAAATATGTATACAAACGTTTACGCCAAGGCAAACGTTGCACAATCACAGATGTTTTGTTTAGGCAGTTGTTTACACTTAAACAACGATGCCAACAGCAACATGAGTATTAGCAACACAAGCTGACACAAGCTGGCTTGTGCTCGCGAGGATGGAGGCACTGGACACGGCATCAAAAAATAACTTCCGCGGATGGCACTTATCAACAACTGACGTTAACCAGACGAGACGGTTGTGTCATAAGAGTACAATCAGCGTCAAATGAAACATGAGCAGCGGCAAGCATTCGCGACAGTGCAGAGCACGCCGTCCAGTCATCACCGTTGATAGGCGCGCGCATACTGTTCGGCAGCTCTGTGCATATATGCGTGCCTGCTTGCGGTGAGAGCTGGACAACATCGCGAAGGCTTGCGCCTCTTCGAGTTTAATTTGACGCTGATAGAACATATGTAATGTTTACAAAATTGAATAGCCACTATTGCAAGCACAAATGGCGTATCTCCAACGTTGCACCTGATAAGAGTACTTCTCGAAAGGAGCGCTGAGGCGTGGAATGGCTCTGCGGTAGAGTGCTTGAATGGCTCGCAGAATGCTTGGGTTCGATTTCTCCTTGAACCCTGATGTTCGTCGGTTCAACGCTGCCAGTGTCAGTTTCGCTCAACGCTCTCGCATTTTAATTACCGATCTCTGTTGTCACCATACAAGGGTACATATAAGCTGTCAATTACCTTAGTGCATACCCGCATACCAGTAGCACATACCCGCCCGCGGGTACGTACCACTGTTTAGTGGAAAGTGTTTGACGACGCAGGTGACGGGATTGTGATGATGTTACGGGGAATAAAGTATACACTGATGAACAAATGTGTACTGGCGAATATACTGGCGAGCTAATGCGTACGACGCTGCTGCAGTCCGAGCACGTTCCCGTTCAGCACTTCGTCGTCGTCATCCTCAGGCATCTACTTAGCCCGTGACATTACCCGCCGGCGGCAGAAGCACCGTCCCGGTGCGATCAATTCTCGGGGCGTGAGAAGTATGGCTTAAGCCGTGAGACGTGCACTATATCGGTCGGGACTGAAGCTGGTACTGACGTGGTATGGAGTGGAGCTATCTCATAGGTCACGCTGGTGACCTTGCGTATGACGCGGTAGGGGCCAACGTAACGGGACATCAGTTTTTCGCTGAGACCAACACGACGTGATGGTAACCACAGCAAGACGAGTGACCCCGGAGAGTACTGTATGTCGCGGTGCCGGCGATCGTAAGCACTCTTTTGGTTAAGCTGCGAGGCACATAAACGATCCCGGGCGACTTGGCGGGCGATGTCAGCTCGGGCCAAGGCATCACGAGCATAAGCAGTCGATGAGGCGGCGTCAGATTGGAGCATGGTGTCCATGGGCAAAGGCGGGTCATAACTGAACAGTAGATAAAAAGGGGAAAATCCAGCTGTATCATGACGTGAACTGTTGTATGCGAAGGTAACGAAAGGTAAGTGGATGTCCCAATCTTTGTGATCCTTGGAAACGTACATCGCTAACATATTCGTCAAGGTACGGTTGAGGCGTTCCGTGAGGCCGTTGGTTTGCGGATGGTACGCTGTAGTGAACTTGTGGTGGGTAGAGCAGGATCGCAGGAGCTCGTCGACTACTTTAGATAGAAAACAGCTGCCGCGGTCGGTGATCAACTGACGAGGAGCACCATGACGCAGAATGATGTCATGAAGAAGGAAATCGGCTACATCAGTAGCGCAGCTGGTGGGGAGGGCGCGTGTAACGGCATACCGCGTTGCGTAGTCGGTAGCAATAGCAATCCACTTATTACCGGTGGCCGACACGGGAAAGGGTCCTAGAAGATCGAGGCCGACTCGGAAAAATAGCTCATCTGGTACTTCAATGGGCTGGAGGGTACCAGCAGGTCTCAGAGCAGGTGTCTTGCGGCGCTGGCAGAGGTCGCATGCCGCAACGTACTGTCGCACAGAACGGTAGAGGCCAGGCCAAAAGAATCGGCGGCGAATGCGGTCATACGTGCGTGACACCCCTAGGTGTCCAGCGGAGGGGGCATCATGCAGCTGGGCCAAAACGTCTGAGCGAAGATGCACAGGAACAACGAGTAAAAGCTCAGCACCATCAGGGCGGGTATTGTAGCGGTGCAAGATGTCGTTGTGAAGAACGAACAGTTGTAAGGAGTGGTCAGGGTGGGGAGAGTGCAGACCATTGATAATAGCACGCAAAGAGGGGTCGCGGCGTTGTTCAGCAGCTATGTCGGTGAAGTCGGTAATTGAAAGAACGAGGGCCTCTTACTCATCTTCCCTCGTGTCAGGGGGATCGACTGGGTAACGGGACAAGCAGTCGGCATCCTTATGAAGTTGTCCGGATTTATAGGATACGGAAAAAGTGTACTTTTGTAAGCGCAGCGCCCAGCGACCAAGGCGTCCCGTAGGGTCCTTGAGTGAGGAGAGCCAGCAAAGCGCATGGTGGTCCGTAATAACTGAGAATGGTCGTCCATACAGGTACGGTCGGAATTTCGCAATGGCCCAGACGAGAGCTAAGCACTCGCGTTCTGTGATGGAATAATTTTGTTCCGAGCGCGACAACAGACGGCTTGCATACGCGACGACGCGGTGCATTCCTTGTTGCCGCTGCGCGAGCACTGCGCCTATGCCGTGGCCACTGGCGTCAGTACGAAGCTCCGTAGCAGCAGATGGGTCGAAGTGTGCTAGGACTGGTGGATTGGTGAGAATGTCGACGAGCGACGAGAAGGCGTTTGCTTGCTGTTGGCCCCAGGTGAATGCGACATCCGTTTTGAGGAGGCAGGTTAGAGGACGGGCTACTTCAGCGAACTTCTCGACAAAACGACGGAAATAGGAGCACAGTCCCAGAAAACTTCGGACGTCCTTGACTGAGCGGGGTGTGGGGAAGTCGCGAACTGCTCGGACTTTCGCAGGGTCTGGTTGAACGCCCGCAGCGTTAACAAGATGGCCGAGTACGCAAATTTGGCGTTGCCCAAAGCGGCATTTGGACGAGTTAAGATGCAAGTTGGCACGTCGAAAAACATCAAGCACTGCGGACAGACGGGTAAGATGGTCGTCGAAAGTAGTCGAAAAAACAATAACGTCGTCAAGATAGCAGAGGCAGATGGTCCACTTCATGCCTCGAAGGAGAGAGTCCATCATGCGCTCAAATGTCGCGAGGGCATTGCATAATCCAAAAGGCATCATCTTGAACTGATAAAGACCATCAGGAGTCACGAAGGCCGTCTTCTCTCTGTCTTTGTCGTCCACAGCGATCTGCCAGTAGCCTGTGCGAAGGTCTATTGAAGAGAAATATTTGGCACCGTGCAAGCAATCGAGTACATCATCTATGCGCGGTAGGGGAGAGACATCTTTCTTGGTTATATGGTTGAGATGGCGGTAATCAACACAGAATCTCCAGCTATTGTCCTTTTTTTTTAACAAGTACAACGGGTGAGGACCAGGGACTAGATGAGGGTTCGATTATGCCCTTATCAAGCATTTTATCGACTTCTCGCTGTATAATAGCACGCTCCGGGGCTGACACACGGTAGGGTCGTCGGCGAATGGGTCGAGCGTCACCGGTGTCGATGCGATGGGTTACTACAGATGTCTGGCCCAAATTACGGTCGCCGAAGTCAAAGATGTCCTGATAAGAAGCAAGCACACGGCAGAAGGCAGAGACTTGTTCAGAGGTGAGCTTGTCAGATAGCATTGGCTTGAAAAGGTCGGAACAGGAACGTGACGAGAACGACGTTGATGAAAAATCGGGTGGCGAATTGGTGGTTAGAGCGGAAACTGTGTGGTCGACCAGTGGTGTAAGATGCGCAAGTGACATGCCGCGAGGAATAACTTGCGCTGAGAGGCCGAAATTGAGGACGGGAAACGAAGTTCGGTTGTCCTTAACGGTAACCACCGTGTTGGGGAGTGCAACATTGCGTGTCATGGCGACGTCAGAAATCGGGGCAGCAACATAATCACCATCGGGTACTGCAGGATATGGCGAGAGTTGGACTTGGACTGCGGCTTGCGGCGGAAGTCTAAGGAAATCGACAGAGCGTAGACGATGTGGGCTGGTAGAGACGGTCTCCGAAAAGGATGGTAGTTCGAGCTGAAGAAGACCTTTGGAACAGTCAATGAGCGCAGCGTGTGAAGTCAGAAAGTCGAGTCCAAGGATTAGGTCATGAGGGCAATTTTCCAGTACAGAGAACAGAACTGAAGTTTGATGCTTAGAAATTGTTAATCGCGCAGTGCACATTCCAAGCACAGCAGGAGTACTCCCATCCGCGGTACGAACGGTAGGTGCAATCGCAGGCGTCAGAACTTTTTTGAGGCGGCAGCGGAGGTCTGAGCTCATCACAGATATTTGTGCACCGGTATCAATAAGAGCCGTTATAGGTAAATCATCAACGAGAATTGTTAGGAGGTTGCACCGCTGGTCGGGAGTAATCAGAGGATTTGCAGTCCAGGTCGTGTATGCAGCGTCACCTCCGGGGGCTGCACCGGCTAGTTTTCCGAGCGACGGTCGTAAGGAGACCGAGAACGGCGGGGTTGGGGCGAGCGGGACTGACGACGCACGGGCGATGGCGAGCGGCTGGTCCGACGTTCTGGATTATACTCTGCACCTGTCTCAGCACGGTAGGACGGGGCATAAGGTGCACGTTCAGAGCGAGGCCGCCAATCATAGAAGCTCGGTCGAGGTGATGAGGTCCACCGGCTGCGGCAATGGCGAGCGATGTGTCCTATCCGATGGCACGTAAAACATATGGGCCGATCATCATGAGTGCGCCATTCAGCTGGGTTTCGTCGTGGCGCGAACGTGCGGTTCGGAGTGGCAGCCGCAACGACTGGAGCCGAGCTGGAAGTAGCAGAGGCATTTTGATGAGGTGGCGAAATGCCCATATTCGCGATCTCTTGGCGAACCACGGCCTGTATCATTGAAACAGCACCGAGGTTGTGTCCTGGCGCGCTGACGCTAGACATAGCGGGAGCCATGGCCTCGAGTTCCCGACGGACTATTCTGGTGACGTTTTCTGGCGCTGGTGGTTGGTGTAGTGTGGGCAAATCTTCGCAAGAGGACGTAGCCGCCGTGTTGGGAAGGCGGTCAAATCGGTGAACTATGCGCCTACTTTTTGCCTGTTCGAAGCGACGACATGCTTCGATGACTGACTCCACCGTCGAGCAGTCCTTGCACAGGAGAAAATTGAAGGCGTCATCCGCAATTCCTTTCGGGATGTGTCCGACTTTGTCCTCGTCGAGCATGTCCTTGTCGACCTTGCGGCACAAAGCCAACACGTCCTGGATGTACGCGATGTACGGCTCCGTGGATGTCTGGGCACGAGTCGCAAGCTCTTTCTTTGCGGCCACTTGACGTCCGATGGGTTTCCCAAATAGATAGCGCAATTTCTGCTTACAGACGTCCCAGCTAGTCAACTCTTCTTGATGTGTCTCGTACCAGAGTTTTGCCGTGCCATGCAAGTAGAAGATGATGTTCGCCAGCATAAGCGTTGGACCCCAATGGTTGCTGCTGCTGACGCGCTCATATTGAACAAGCCAGTCATCGACGTCTATGCCACTTGTGCCGTTGAATGGACCTGGGTCACGAGGTTGCACCACAACGATCGGCTGCGGGGCTGACGGATCTTGTTGACATTGAGTAGCCTGGTCAGTCATCGTGGTAGCTGCAATGCGCCGTCCGCTGCGAAGATCCAGCTCGTTGGGCTGTATAGCGAGTGGTACCCCGCACCTTCCACCAATGATGTTACGGGGAATAAAGTATACACTGATGAACGAATGTGTACTGGCGAATATACTGGCGAGCTAATGCGTACGACGCTGCTGCAGTCCGAGCACGTTCATGTTCAGCACTTCGTCGTCGTCATCCTCAGGCATCTACTTAGCCCGTGACAATATTAGTCATGTCACCACCAGCAGATCATATTCATCCAATCTTCTTTCCCTTTCATGCTAGTTTTGGTTCATGCAATGTTAACGAGGTGATCACGAGAGCACCAAGACGTAGGCGGCTAGATAGATGCACTGATAGACGTAAAAAGTGCCTGCAGTACGACAGGAAATGTTTCGCGTTTCGAAGGAAGTTTTGATTAGGAATCGGAGCTCTATCATCCGGGTCTGTATATAGTCATCATTGTTGACCGCGCATTTTATACTTCCGATAGCTGAGCTTAAGCTGGTGTATTCTCGCGATGTTACTGAAGTCGACTGAAGCTGGGTGAGCGAAACAGGCGAGAAGCTATCACATGTTCTTGAGCAGTGGCTTCTGATGTAAAATAGGTATATTACTTATTGACATTTAGTATATTGTGTATAGTTCAGAATTCACAAGTGTCCTTCTAAAAAAATTGAAATGTGTGCATGAGGTCATATATGCATTTGACTAAGTTGATGGGAAGGCGAGCATCTTGTTCTTTTCGACATTCTTTTTTTTCATCCGAGTTTAATGTACTGATCCACCCACCACTGAAAGTTTGCCGTACTCAACATCGCTTGACACAACGTCCGTAATCTGCTACCTTTTTAACAAAGTGACAATGCTGTTGGATAGCGTTGACACGTGACGTTATATTGTGACGTGATAACGACACCATAGGGACGTGTCATATTCTGCAATCCTGTCACGTCGTTTATGCCATCATGTTTTGCATTGAAATCATCTGACTTTTGGTACACCAACTGCACGCATGCACGCACACACGCACACGCACACACACACAATCCCGTGGCTATAAAGCGACTTATGATTAATAATTTTCTTTGCATCACTAATGCTCGCGCCGACGACGCCCACGAGGTCTCACGATGTATCGTGAGATCTCGTCAAATCTCGGAAACTTCTGAACTCATGACACCAATAGGGCTTTCGCTTTACTAAGAGTAGGTTACAGATTGGGGTTAAGTAAAATATGCAGAATTGAAGGGGACATTTATTCAATAGTTGCCCGATAGGATAACTTAGGTGCTTGAGGCTGCGTGACAAAGTGCACAACGACGTACGGCATGTTCAGCGTTTTATCGCAAGCATACCAAACTTTACGCTAGATCGCCGTTCAACGGCTACGCTGTCCAGCCAGATATTCCACTGTGTTTGTAGTTAGGTAGTTGTATTATCTTTAAAAACGTAACGTTGCGCATTGTAACTTTATATTGAATAATGATTTTGAGAGATAACTTTCTACATTTCAACTTCAGGGGAGTTGGACTTCAGCATATTCCTAAAGCTTCTAAATTGAGAACGTAGGACGTAGCACTCGCATGCCTTTTGCCATGAGCAAACATGGTCTTTCCGTGTACAGGCCTATACGGATACCCTTATCGATCCACCAAATGGACAAATGCCCGCTAGTTAGAATGGGAATGTGCGCCTGTTCTCAAGCGTGCGATGAGTGCAGCTGGTGTCTTGTGCTCGAAAAAAAAACATCTATTTTAAAAACCTCGTCGTGGACTTTGATATACGAGCTAGCGCCCTGCCGAGTGAGAACTCGAACACGCGATCAAAGATCGGCCAGCCTGGCAAAAAACACGTCGCGTCCTTACCCGACCTCAGCAAATCCCATCACTGGTGCGAGGACTTGTTCACTCTACAAAGATGTTAAACTACCATATAAATATCATTTTTAAACAGCCACCAGCTAGTGTTCATTTTAAACCTTTCAAATTTTTTCAAGTATACGATCAGTTCGTGGTCTAAGTTTCAAGCTCGGCCCATAATAAACACGTTTGGGCTTCTTTTTTCGTTGAGTCGTTGGCAGAGTTTTCCAGTTGCTTGGCATGGTTTTTGATACTTTTTTGTAACTCCCCACGAAATATAGTTATTTTATTGATCATCACTTTTGTCAATGGCGCGGTTGTCGATGACTTGCAGCAGCTGAGTGTTCATTTGAAACATACGATAGAAGAAGCTACAAGTATAACGTTAATCAGGCACTGACTAAACGTGCATTATACCAAAGGAGTCTGCCCTAGGGACAATTTCAAAAATCCAAACATGCTCTTCGATTCATTATTGCGCACATTTGCACAGTAAGTCAAGTGATTTCTTCAACTCTTCTACGTATCTGAATGTCATATTTATGTTGTAATTGAGAATATTTATAGAAATGGGAAAATCCATTCCCCTTTTGACCTTCCTATGTGATTATTATTTGTATGTTAGCTTGGTAGCACCTGGCAACTCTGCTTGTCGCAATGATACAAAAAAAACTTGTAAATAGATAAACAATGCTCACGGATTGAAACTCGACATTGGGAATTTCAGAATAATGACTGATTTGTACAATTACTGAAAATCACAGCATCGCATCGCCTCGAAACTGGCCACTAATGGTAATGTAGTCTCTGACGTGAATCACTCAACGTCATCTCCGAAAACGCCTATCAGGGGGTGCTTGTTCCACTAGTTCATCTAGCCCGGAGGCCAAATAACAATTTCAGGGTGAACTAATGGACAGCATTGTGAACATGTACTCTTCATGTAACGGACAGGTTATGCGTGGGCATCTAACAAAGGAGTTCAGCAATTATACGAGACGCTAGGTTTTCCAGTAGTCAATACACTCCAAAGATGTGAGCGGAGAAGGCTCCGAACCTGCACGCCAGGATGTACACCTTAAAGCAGTTTGCAAATATGTTCGGCTCAATGCTGCAAGGAGGAGGAAGAGTTAGAAAAAAATTTCAACCAAATAGGA